>NW_010527819.1:11227-16128 GCF_000687285.1 Phaethon lepturus
CAGGCTGGAGCGGGCTTGCCTGGCTGCAGGCAGGAGGGGAGCCAGGGAAGGCAGCAGGGCAGGAGAGGCATCCACCTTGCTGCTGCAGCCGGCTCCTGCAGGGGTGGTGTGTCCAACACCATGCAGGTTGCGGAGGAGGACGGAGGTCAGGGGGAGAGGGATTGAGAGAGAGCACCTTGACCTCTGGGACGCATCCCTGCCTGGAGAAGGAGTGCAGAGACGCATGCAGCCTGTGGCAGGGGAGGGGGACCTGGTCTGTCTCAGTTCCTGCCTATGATGACCTCAGATGACCTCAGTGCGGTGCCCTGACTCCGGACCATGGCTGCCCTGCTCCACCGAGTGACGCTGGGCTGAAGGTGTGGCCTTTGGCTGTATGCTGGGATTTGCTCCCAGGAACAGGCTGTATTAGGCTCCAGAGGGAAAGCTTGACTTGGACTGGTCCACTGGGGACTGTGTATGTTGCTCCAGAGCTGGACAGAGCTCTGAGGATTTGCATTGGTCTTAACAAGTGTCAACAGAGACTGAATTTATGTTCATGCTATTTGCCGTTCCTTCATGAAGAACGCACTTCAGTGGAGGACTCATTTCTCAGGGAACCTGTAAAGGGGATGTCCTGGGTGGAATGAGACATGGCAGGAACACAAATTCACTGATGCAGTTTGTCTTAGCTTTCCTTATACCTTCTCCCTCCCACCGGAATGGAGAGGCAGGTGGCATTACCAAGATTTTCAGCCCTCCTAGGCTATATGGGTCCAGTTTGGCACATGGGGTTACCGATCATTTCTCCCTGAAGCAGTCTTGGGGAACTGTAACTCCGACAGCATCCCATAAAGTCAGTCAGTGTTAACTGACTATTTGCTAGGCTGTGGAACCCAAAGAACAGGGAAAAGGATAGAACTGTGTCCAAAGCTGGACAACTTGGGAACTGCCACCTTTGTTCGAGGTTGCTCCATAGCCTCTAGAAGCTCCCTATACTTTCCAGGGTGAATATCTGCTGGTTCAGCTCTTGACACTAGAAATAGACCTTGACCCAGCAACGGAACAATCTCTTTCAGGTTTCCTGGTCCTTGCTGAGTTTCATCTGAATTCCTGGTAAAGCTTGGCAAAGGTTTTGTCAGGGCTCTGAGTACATTGATAGGCCTTAATCATCCTGACGAGTCTCACCTGGGACCTCCACCCATGCCCTCCACCCATGGGCCCAGGGGCCCTATTTAAGCTTGTCCTTGGGCCTTCAATATCTGACTGTATCATTTTGGAGGAGTGGTTGTCTGTGGATCAGCCACTGGTGTACCTGTACCTGCGATGGGTCTTCTTAATCCAGACCCAATATATGCACTGACTTCCCAGCTTGATCTTGGTCCTGCCTTGTAGCTGTGGTATGTGACATGCTGAAGCTAAGGGAGAGCTCTCAATGGAAAGGAGAGCAAAGCGGCGGGGTGGTTTTGCTTAGGATGGATCTGGAGTGTCTAGAACTAGGGGTTTACCATGTAGTAGGCTGCAGCGGTCCTGGTTGGGGCTGTCCCATCGTGCAGAGCTGAGAACAGTTAAGTTTGGTGTTATTTTGTGCTCATGGGCACTGAGAACAACAGCAATAAGAGCCTTGTCCTGGCATGGTCTCCAGCAACAAACATGTTCCTTTTTGATTCTTTTGAAGGCCTGGCTGGGGAATGCAAAGCATGCAGTCCTGCACTGCTTCGGTCTTTCTGCATTGCTCTCCTTTGGTCTGCATTCTCCTGATTTACTTTGTATCAGACAAGTTCTGTGGGAGAAAGGTGGTCTTCCCGGGTGGTGTTTATGCAGAAGCTCTCTAAGGATGTTTTTGTAACAGTTAAGGATGTTTTTGTAACAGTGCTTCAGGAGAGAAATTTGGAGAGGGATCTTTGCCCAGACTAACCCACAGACTAGATCAGATCCATTGAAGTATTGTTTGGTTTTGGTTTCTTTTTTTAATGGCAAATTTTACCTTTTTCTTCTGTATTATAAGTCTTCTAAAAATCCACTGAAAATGTTTTTGACCTAAGAAAAACATCTGCTGGAAAAGGGGAAGAATGGAGGCCTTGATGATTTGAGAGAATTGTGAAATTGAGTGGGAGAATGACTTGAAGTTAGTTTCAAACCCCTATAGATAGATGTACACCATAGGGAGGTCAAGACAGGTAGGTAAAGACTCCCTTCTATATGTGGATGTTTATGCATAAAGGGATCAATGTACATATTTGTTAAAATGTGTTTTCCCTCTCTTTTGATTTTTGGCTCTTATAAGAGCAATGGGGCCTGCTAATAGGTTACTTTTGGCTTGTCCTGCTTTGTAAGGGAAGAACGTGTTATCTGGCTTCTCAAAGCCCCATCAAACCTGTCTTCTGTGGCTGTGAGTAGTTACCGCTGTACTGCACAGACCAGAGCTCTTAGGCTCATGGACCCTCTGGCTACCAGCCAGCATGGCCCTGCCCCGGTATCTGCCAAATCTCCCTGCTGCTTTGCTCAAGGAGCATTTGTGCTGCCATTGTCTCTGTTCCCTCTGGACAGGCCCGTGGGGTTGTGCAACTCTCCGAGTTTGTGTAGTATCTACCTGGATGTAATTGTTTTGGCTTTGTACCTAGAACAGTCTGTCAATCTGCAACCCCGAAACTCCTGCAGGAGACCCGGAGATTGCATCACGTATCAAGGGGAAGACTGACTGGTAAATAATTCCAGTGAGCAGGAGAGAGGGTTGCTTGCTGTAAACACCCTCCTACCCTTTGTTGTGGTGATGCTATTTCAACCCAGTGATTTAAGTATCTTTGCGGAGAAACTTCCACACTTGCATTTCCCCCCACCCCTCCGATGAGGTCAGGGTACTTCCTTGCTGCACATCTGACTGTTCCTGAGTCACTTTTATGGAGGATTCCTTCAAAATTTCTAGAACTTTTTAAAATGAAAAATGTGTTCTCTTAACTAAGCTATTGTGAAGAAAGCTTCTGATAAAGCCAGTGTCTTGCATTAGGAACACTTTTATTCAAGCATTTTTGGAGAAGTTTCAGCTTTTTCAAAATTCACTTTCTATTTTTTCTTATTTTATCAACCTCAAATCTTTTCTTTCTTGGTTTTCTTCACTAGGATGAAGTGCTATAGGGTAGCAGAACAGAAGGAAAGCACATCATGTAACCATTCTGATCCTCCCCTGCTGCTGCTTGGCATCCACGCATAGTGTATATTGCAAGAGAAAAGCCAGACCTGGAAGCAATCTGCTGAGGGTTTCAGATTCTCTCTGTTCCTCTCTTCCAGTCCATTAGGCCGGAAAGGGAATGGCAGTCAACAAGTTTTTTTGTCTGGAAGTGTAGTCCTGGGATTTCCCCAGATTTTTACCCCAGCTTGAGCTGAAGACCAGTTTCCAACTATCAGTCATTCTTGGCTGAACCTCTATTCTGATTTTTCAGAGCTGATTTCCACCCCTGCCTCCTTATAACACCTCCTTTGCACTCCTTCAGGATGTGGTTGGATCAGGCCCCAACACAGGCCAGCTTCTTACCCGTGCTAGTTACTGCTGGCTGGACACAACATGGTCCTAATCTATCACGTAATTATTCCTTGAAAAGGGAGGAGTTTTGCAGAGGGTTGGCCTGGGCCGACTTCTGACCAGTATTTGTATTAGTGTTTTTAATAATAAAATGGAAACCAAGCAGAGAAAATCTGCAAGGAGGTAGTAAGATGGAAGAGGGTCACAAGTCCATTGGAGGACAGGGTTGTAACTCCAAATAGCTTGATATGCTGGAGAAATAAACTGAAATTAGGCAAGTAATACTCAGAGTAGACGCAAAGGCTCTGTGTGACTAAGGAGTGGAGGAACCGGTGCACTGCCCAGGAGGTGCTGGGAGGGAGGGCAGACCTCAAACTGAGTGCGAGTCAGTAACGTTGCACTCTTGCAATAAGGAAATGTTTGGATTTGGAGTATATCAATGCCAGAGTCACTGCTGAGACACAGGAGGTCCCTGCAGCTCTGGCATACTGCAGGGAGTCTTGTCTAGTGCTGAAGGCTGCAGTTCCATGGCTATGTTGATCTGTTGGAGAGTGTCTATAGAGAAGACCAAGGAGGCAACACAGAGCAGCAAACCAGGGCCTGTGAGGAAAGGCCAAGGAACTACTTTATGGGGAAAGTAGAGGAGAAGACTATGGATGTAAAATGCTCTGTTTCCCAGTATATAAATGAATGATACCAAGAAGCAAGTAAACAAACCTTTTTTTGTGCCCACCTGCTAACAAGCAGAAGGAAACAGGTATCCCTAAAATAGAGGGAGACTATGTAGTAAAAGCCCTTGCTATCTCACGGACCATAGCAGCACCAGCAGAGATTACCAAGTAGCTGCTGGGATCTTGGCTGGAGGTGTTTCAGAATATACATCAGTCAAGGATGGTCTGGACGTATTTGTCTCAACAGGGAAGTACCTGGGTCATTGCATTGCTTTTTCCCAGCCTACATTTATGCATTTCTCTCCATCCTTCTCATCTGCCTGGATGCTGACAGGGCAGTGGGAACTTCAAAGGAATTTGTACTTTGAGGTTTTTGCATTTTCCCAGTGGAAAACCTCCAGAATCAATGAAAACACATACACACGCTATGTATTCCCCCAACAGAAAGCAAAGCTAGCTAGCTGATGCTAAATGCTTTGAAATTTCCTGGTTGGAAGATGATTGATTATCAAACAACTATTACACAGTGCAGCAGAAATCACAGCTACTCGCTGGTGCTGGAAAAACTAAGGATTAAACTGGCACCGCTTAGGGGAGGGATCCCTTGGGACAGGTGTCCCCTGCGGAGAGGCAGCGCAGCAAGCACGTGGCTCTTTCACCAGCCACCAGCTCCCCTGCTCCAGCCCACGCCACCGGCAGCCCGCAGCCCCCCGCCCCTCCCCCCCCCCCCGCAC
>NW_010527819.1:16159-24750 GCF_000687285.1 Phaethon lepturus
GCAGCCCTGGCATGTGCACGGCTCGTTAGCAGCAGCCTGGCAATCAGGGGAGCCCGCTACGGCAGCAGCTGCTTTTCCAGAGCTGCCGCGCGCGGCGCGGGGGCTGTTCGCCAAGGTGAGGCACTCCCTGCAACTGGCGGGGACGGAGCCTGTGAGAAAGGGGCTTGGTCTGCACCGAATGCAACCGGCCGGAGCAAACTTTGCTTCCTTGCAAAGCGAGCCCAGCTAGTCACCCTGCTCCCTGATGTATGTGCAGCCGAGTACCGGGGAGCAGATGGAGGAAGAGCCATCTGGCTGCCACCAAGCTCATTCCCAGGTTGGAGCTGGGGGAGCTGCTGGAACAAAGGATGGCAGTGCCTGGGAGCACCTGGACTAGGGAGTTTGTGAGTGCTGGAGGAGTCTTAAGCTTGCTTCTGCCAAGCTCCTTGGCTTCCCAGCAGCAGGTTTCCCAAGCTGCAGCACTCATGTGTGTTCCCTAATAGCTGAGCCGTGGCTTCCAGCCGCTCTCCCTGTCTAAGGGGGACTTCTGCTGGACTCACGTGAACCACAGCCCGTTTTACCCCTCCTCAGTCCTCACTGCTGACCTTGTGGTAGGACCATATGGGCCACACTCATGGTTAGGACACCCTGGCTTTCTCTGAGGTGCCTGACAGCCCCGCTCTGTCGTGCCGGCTGAGATTTTCCTGGCTGAGGTTCTGCTTCGTTCCATGCTAGCTCCACACAGCCGGGCTGCATGGGACTAGTCACCAGGGAACAGGGGCTGGCAGAGATGAATAGAGGATGTGAACAGTTCCCTTGGTGCCCTTTTCCCTCAGTCTTGTTTCCCTCTCAGCAGGGGGAAGCAGTCTCTGCGCGGTCCTCTGCCGATTGCATCAGGGAAAGTCATTAAAAAGAATTAAAAAGGAAACGGGGAGAGACAGAGAGAGAGGGAAGGGGGGTGGGATGGGGGAACCTGAACAGCCCCAAACAGTTACAAACTCAAACAAAAGACCACCAGGATCTTCCTGTTCCAAGCCCTGAGCCACCCTTGCCTGGCAGCAAAGGACAGCAGTGATCCAGTGGCTTACTGGGAGGAGGGAGGAAGGCCTTGGCCATATCCCTGCTCGGGCAGTGGGGACATGGGTTGTGCAAGCTGTCATCTGATAGTTCAAATAGGCAAAAAAACCCCCAAACCCAGAAGTAAATTAATTATACAAGATTGACTCATCCATCTGCTGAAATAGGCAATGGCTTTGTATTCTGGCTATTGGAGAGGGAATAGTGTGTAAGATACCTGTCGCAGGGGGGTAGTGTCTCCTCCTCCACTTTGCTCTGGGGAAGTATCAACCCCTGTCAGCAACTGCCCTAGCTGGGGAGCAAAAGAGTGGGATGAAGCTCTTGGTTCCTCCTGCCCTGTCTTCAGGGAGGCTTTGAGCTCCAGGGTATGGGTGTGTGTCTGGTCTGGGATGATCTGGTTTATAATCCAAATTCAGTACCATAAAGATTTTCCCAAAATAGTTGCCTGAATTTTGAGTCTGTCTTGAGATGCAGAAGTCTGGGCTCTCTCAGATGCCAGCCACTCATTTGGTCAGTCATGACTGCAGTCGTCTTTCAGAGGCTTGCTCTTGGAGTTCTGGATGAGTGCTTGCAACCTGGAGTCTGCACATGGAGGGTTGTCCCAGAACCCTCACCATCTTCACGTCCCTCAGCTTCTGCTTCAACACCAGCCTGTACCTGCCTGAACGTGTCTTTTCAGGGCTCTGGGGCAAAGGCAGAAAATTTCAGATAGCAGTGAGATAATTCTTGCTGCAGTCAGAGCAGGCTGCCGGCTGGTAGCGGAGGTGGTGATGGGAGAGCATCGCAGAGGACAGACGCTGAAGATTAGTTGTAGAGTCTCATTCTGAAGTCCTATGGGCCACACGCTTGCCTGGGTCTGACACAGGCCCTGGTGCAGGGTCCTTCCCAAACTATCACAGAAACAGCAGCATTTCCCCTGGGTTTATTTCTGCATGTTGGAGCTCAGCTTCAAACGAGTTGGATTTTCTCACCCAAGTATTGGCCCCAGGAAAGTTCCTGGACGATTTTCCTATTAGCCCTCCTTGCCAGGGTCTCACTGAGGTGGTTTGCAGCTGCAGATGTTCCTGTGCATTGGTTACCAAGGCTTAGGCTACAGCTGTTACAGTAATCCTTAAACCTAGCACGGCGGCTCCCCATGAACGTTGTGCGTGTACTGGTTTACATCTCACCCGGCATACCACAAGCTGAGGGGGAACCCGAAGGGCTTCTGCTGATGCCGGGGAGGTCTGGATCACACACTGAAATAGGTTTAGCTGCTGTGCAAAGTACGCTTTTCAGTGGCGGTGCATTTAATAGCTGGCATTAGTTACACCTATATTCTGGCATCTACTGTATATTAATATGGGTCTCTGCATTTATATGCCTAACTGTATTCTTCTAGGTATAACTGGTGTCCATGTTGTTAAAATTTGCAGGTTTATCTTTGTACAGATTACCCGTGTTGGGATAAAACGTTATCACTTTGATGTGCTCACAGTTGATTTCTAGCTCAGTGGCTGATCCTGTGGAAATGTATGGTCCCCAGACATAGGTCATAGGTAAGTGTATTTAGTGGTATGTTGCATTGTGAAGTTGTGCACTGGACGCATCCCTCCCCAGGGGTGTTTCTGTGGGGCGTTTTGAGGCGTTCACTCAGAACCATGGGGACAAGCAGGGGGAAGGAACACAATTTGTATTTCTTAGTGCCGTGTGATTGTACTCTCGCAGCGCCTCAGAGTGAAGGTGTGTGATGGACTGCATACCGCTGTCCTGTATGTTTCTGTATGACAATAATATGCATGCACACATGCACTCACACACACAGGCGCACACCCTCCAGGCTCCAGTGCGTGTAGGAGAGTGTGTGTGTGTGTGAATGCTATTTAAATAAAAAAGAAAGGAAGTGAATCAGGGTCGTTTCCATTTTAATTGTAAAACAGATAAGCACTAAACACTTTGAAAAAGTAAATGACTTGAGAATAATTACTATCTATTACTCTGCGTCCCAGGGGGGCAGTTGGAGGAGCCCAGATGGCTACAAAAATGGGATTTAGCAGAAAATTGAAGACATTATTCACCGTAACACATTATCAATTACCTTCATATCAATTACAATAACCTTACATTAGAAGAAGGGCCAGGAGACTATCTTCAGCCCCCAGCCTGAATAGTAATTGCACTACCCCTATGGATGTTGTGTGTGTGTTAGAGGGTGGGGGGCACCACAGGGTTGTGCAGGGGTTCTGGCAGCTCCCACTGCTCGTGGGGGAGAGGATAATAACGGCTCAGGGTATTTTTCCCTCCCGTCCGTACAGTCACCTCATGGAAGGTTTTTCTCTGTCCTGTTTGTGTGGTCTAATAGCTCGAAGGGCAGCTGATGTGGCTCCTTCCAAGAAATTCTGCTTGGCTTGTCATTTGGGAAGTTCAGAGTCTCTGTGCAGAGACTGCTGTTTCGCACCAGTGTCCTCTACTTTCCTCTTCCTCCTCTCAGCCATTTCAGCCAAGCTGCTGAGTTTATTAGTGGGGGCTGGTATGCAGTCTGAGGTCCTTTTCTGTAGGACCCGGGTTTCTTGCTGTAGCGATCTGGCTCCCTCCCACCCTGTGCAGGAGGTGGGAGCTGCTCCCTCTGCCAGACCCAGATGGGGCACCAGCTCGTGTTTCCTGTAAATACCCACAGAGATGTCACGCAAGGCCTTGGCTGGGATACAGAGATAAAGCAACCAAAAACAATTAAAAAAAGTAACTTTCCTTCTCCTTTCCTCCAGGGATGGTGGAACTGGTGGAAGGTGTCTTAGGGAGGAGCAGTACCAAGGCTGCTTCGGCAGGTTGGTAGCATGCCGGTAGCTCTAAGGACATCTTGCTGCTTGTGGCTGTCTCTTGTTGCCAGCTGGGATAGCCCTTGGAGCTGGTGGTAGGTCAGTGCTTCTGGCTGTAGCTGGCTAATGCTTCTGGCTTGCCATGATGCCATTCTGGAATTCCACCTCCTGGATCTGGGCTTGATCCAACTCACCCGAGTATTTACACAGGCAACAACCAGATCTAGCTGTTGTGGTCCCATTCTCTGCCGCAGTCCAACCAGGTTTCACTGCCACGGCATCCTGGCCTATGCGCAAATGTGTGTGTGCGGATGACAAGCATTCGGACGCGTCAGGGCACTTATGAGTTAAACTGTTGCTGACACTCCCTCCAGCCTCCCCCCTTTCCCAAATATGCAGTGGAGTGTCCAGTGGGTTAGTGCAGAGAGGACTAATTGCTATTAAAAGGCTTTAATCTGGGAGATTAGTGCTGGCTCCAGGCGGTGTTTGCACACGAAGGAGATGTTTCCGATGAGATGAACTAGAATTCGTCCCTGCTGTTTTGTTGATAGAAAATCATCTTCCCCTTGGTTTTTTCTCTTTATCTCTGTCTCCCTTGCTTTTTCGCTCTCTCTGATCATTTGCTTTTGCCTCTTCCTTGAAGTTGAGCTGAGAGCTTTATTGTTTTTTAGAGCAGCAGTCCTCTTTGACCTTTGGGGTTGGTTGTCTTTGGACATACGTACAGACATGCACGTATGTATGCATAGATGTGACCAGAGTTTCCTGTTCCAAAGAGTTCTTCAGGAAATAGATCCTGATCAAGAGAAGCATTGATATATTTTCTCCCTGCTTGCTGTTAAGCAAGCCTCTTGTGGGTCGATGAGGGGCCTGCAGAACCCCTCCTATAATATGGGTCAGGCCAGTCCCCTTCTCCTGGGCAAAGGCTTGATCCAGTGAGCATCAGGAAGAGGTGATGCAGACTGAACATCTTAAAGCTCCCTGCAGAGGTAATTAGTTGGAGGTAATTAAATGATTATATATGGGAAGGTATGGAGCATTACTGGACCTTTGGCATGACCCAGGAAAAGTCACTATTGACTTTGATGAACATTGGATCAAGCTCAATGGAAATTAATCTGATAACATGCCAGATGTGTCCAGAGAGCCTGTCCATGAAGGAGACACGTTTGACCTGGGAGCACAAAAATCTTTGTGCTACACTTGCTGGAGGATCCAAAAGTGGAGACGCTTATTCTGAATTCACTGTTGTCAGAAATCCAAGAGTGTCTCTCCGGTCTGACTGTTTAGGCAGACAATCCCTGCTGCTCCTAGTGTCCAGCTGGAATTTTCACAGCATCCTCAGGAAGTTAAGTGCCAATTCCCTTTGAAAAGCACAAAGGAATAAATAAACAGTGTTTACGTGTAACCTGAGTGGAAGGAACTGAAGACATTGTATTCCAAAGAGAATGATGTGTGAAAACTCGAGGAGAAAAGGAGGACTCGGGTAGAACCATGAAGTTGCGTGGTCCTTCTGGCCTTGAGAGTGGCCAGACAAAAGCTATGAAAGAGAAACACCGAGAGGGAATGAGTGTCCTCAAATCAATGAGGCCAAGAATCAAGGGTATGGCTGGGCAGGGGAAAGAAAATTTGTTCAGGATCCATTCAAAGAGGTTAAGGCTTTCCAAGGAGGAAGCGCTTTGTTTGCAAAGTGTCATGCATCCTTCTTCTGTGCGCTGTCTGAACACCGTGGGCTTTGCTCTTTTGCAGGATGCTGCGGGAAATTTCCATGAGTCTGCACTGTGGTTGTTTTCACCATAAGTAGGCATTTTTAGGAGGTGTAAATCAGCCACTGAGAGCAGAGAGGGAAAAATTAAGTCACCTTTGTATCCCTGGGGGCAGTGTGGCTCTCCGAAGGCGGCTGTGGAGCCTGTTGCTTGGCAAAGTGGTGTATTGTGGGGTTTTTTTGGTTGTGTTTGTTTATTTTAAAGCGTCTGGATCAGATATGAAATGTCACAGCATGAGTCCTCTTAGGAAGGCTTTGTAGTGGGCTGGAATTTTGGATAAAGGTATTTATTTCCCCCTCTCTCTCTTCCCCTGCCTGAAAATCCAAACTGTTACTGTTAGTCAGCAGGAGGGCAGACATACTGCTCATGTAAATTGCTCTAGTTCCGTTGTTTGCCCTTGTTCCCTCAAATTTGCAGCTGATGCTGGTGTAACCAACATAAGGATCTGGCCTCTAGCATGTGTTTGTCCCATCTGCTGTCCAGCATGTTAATTTTCATGGAAGACACAAACTTGCACGGACTGTGATTTTAAGGAGGGGCCCTTTCTCTTTTCAAGAGCCAACTGCGAAGCCTCAGGCGCCAGATTCTGAAAGGCAGTCAATGCCAGGATCAGGAGGAGCTGGGAACTTGGGTCCTGGCAATTCCTGGCTTGTGGTCCAATACTGACAAGATCACAGGGAAGGAAGCATGTATTAGACATTTGTGTAAAAGCAGTGATGATGATAAAGATTTTTCAGTAGCAACGTCCTTGGGTGGAAGGGCCAGGCTTGCAAAAAAGGGCTCCATTGAAATGAGCCTTGAAAAATTCTCAAGGGGGTTAGAAATAATGGGACAGGGAGCATATTTTCACTGCAACTCTCAACCAAAAATAAAAATAATGATTTATTTTTAAAAAAAAGCAACAGGTAGGAGAGAAGGGTTCTGTTTCTTTGGCAGATCCACCTTATCTCTTTTATTTCAATAGGAGCAGAAGTATGTCAAATAATGGTTCAAGTGATTCCTCTTCCCAGCATTTGATGCTGCAAATACTTACAAATATTAATAGCCAGGCTTCTTAACATTCCCAGTGACCTTGCAAGTCTTGTGTTTTAGGTGGAAGACTGGAAGTACCTGAGATTTTCTAAATGCTCAGGCATGACCTTAAAAAAAAAAAAAAGCCAAATAAAAAAAATCAAGGTATTTTGAAAGTGTCCTGAAAAGGGGAATTTAAATTCCATATCAACTATTGTTTACTTTTGTTAATGTTTGTTAGGATACATTTCTTGATTGTTATTTGTCTTATGCAAATAGATTATTGTGCATTTGGGTGGTAGTGTTAGTAACTGTAAGTAATTTTTATTGGATGTTTCATGAAAACTACTGAGTTTCTGAAACTCCCAGCTCTTAGAATCAGGTAAGCATATGACAATGTCATCTGTCCTTTCAGTTTGTTATGTTTTCAATGTTTCTATGTCCAAGGTGAGCATTAAATCAATATAAATAGCCTGAGAACTTATTAGACATTTAAAATTCAGAAGGTACTCGGGATCTATGATTTTATATTTTAATGACTTTCACTGAACCTTCTTGTTTTTAGCAGATATGGCACACCATTTTTGAATGGCTTTTGTTGGAAATGTCACAGATAAGCTTCTGGTCGCTTCCAAATACTCATGGAAACTGATCTTCTATTGTATTCACCTCACTGCATGATTGGAGCCCCAGGGGTCTGCATCTAGGGCACTTGGAAGCAGTTGGCCACTCGGTGTTTGGAGAAGTGTTTAGAGCTCTCCATGTGCTGAACCTCTTCAACCATAGTGGTAAAACTTCCACTTGACTTCAGAGGAGTTTGAGTCACGTCCCACACCCAGGAGTGCAGGTCAAATCATGTACATGACTTGCACAGAATTACCCTTCAAATACATGGGAGACCTTGTTTTTGGGGTGGGAGCTGCACTGATACTTAGAGAAAGCAGGAGAGATGGTGAATGGTGCAGGACCAGACTGGGGACAAGAGACTTAGTAGGAGCATGTGGGAGATATGTAAAGGACCATCGCAGGAGGTGGATTCCAAAAAAAGGCAGTCTGATGCAGGTGTTGGAATTGGAAAGCTCCATGGACACAAGGCAGCAGGGAGCTCACTCAGCAACTATCTAATCCCTTTTCTCTGAGCTGGAGCTAACCAAGGATGGAGCTTCCCTCGTCTAGCCTGCCAGTGGCTTTAGAAATTTTAAGGAAACTTAAATTAAACCTGGCCCCTGATGGGTGTTCTGCCTTCCTAAATCCAATTAGCCAATCATGACTTTTCACTTAACTGCAATGACTTTAATTGGATCAGAATAACAACAGGAAGGATAGAAAATTACAGGAATTTACTTAGCATGCAGGGCGGAGCCTTGCAGCTGGGATCATCATTAGCTCTAGCACAGGCTGTAGAGTTCATCAGAGGTGTAAAAACTCCATGAACAGTCCACAATATTATGTAAGTTTTTTCATCTTTAAGCTGCAGGCATCCACATGTAAAGCTATAATAGGTGTGGTCGCCCAGCCTGCTGTTCCCCTGTGTGTGTACTCTAGCCAGCAAAATTTGACTGTGTGCAACACCTCCTTTGCACTTGGTGGTGTGAAGGAGATTTCGGACAAGTGAAAGGCCCTGTGAATGGCTTCCAAGTCTTTAAAGTTGAGCATAAGCTTAGAGCTATGCGGAACTGAGGCCTTTGGGCAGTGGTTTTCTTTTGGACTGCCATTTGAGAGTGCAGGGACTGTAGTGAAACACGATAGCTCCAAAATAGCGCATTCCTGTCGTGTTACTGGACATGGGGTAGCAGCACCAGATGAGCTTTAAAAGCCAAATCCCAGGGTAACAAGACAACAATGACAATGCATTAGCACCGGCACAAGACTTGGCACTGACAGAGACGATCTAGCAATGCTACTAATAAGGTATAAACTTCTTCTAAATAGGTGTCGTTGGGTTGCTTACCAGGATGTGGGAAAG
>NW_010527819.1:24781-29558 GCF_000687285.1 Phaethon lepturus
CATGGCTGGCACGTCCAACATTTTTCAAGCATAATTTGGAATGAGATTTTGGAGATCAAAACATACATTAAAAAGTTCCAGGTTAGTGATTTCTTTTTTTCTTTTGCATTTTATTGGTTAGGATTGGTGATGAGCGGCATACGAGAAATACAGCACCAAGCAAAACTTAGAAAAAAATGAGAGGGGAAAGTCAACTCTTTTCCTGTTTTCTGTACAACTTAAGGGACCTCCCTTCTACCAGAGCAAGTTTCATCATGCAGGCCACCCTCCATGCATGCTGATGCCACTCCACATCCAAGGGTTGCCTTGCAGCCTCAGTGAACGTTGATCTGGATTTACACGATGTAACAGGGATCAGATTTTTGCCCGCTGGGAGCTGCCAATGAATGCAGTGTGACGTAGTGCTTATCCACCACGCACACAAGGGACCCTGCTGCAAATCAGGAATGACTTCACTAAATCCAGCGGAGCTGAACAACCGTAAATGGGCAGAATGAGGCCCACGCATGATCCCAGGCTAGCATGCTATCTTTAACAGGCCCTAATGAATTCAGCTGCAGCATGTAGTCATTAATCCCAGTGGAAAGAGCAGCTCACCATTACATGACCTGGGATTTCAAGAGTTTGCTAGTAACGCACCAGGCTGCTGCCCTGATGCAGAACCCTCCATGGCTCCAGGCCTGGGCGAAATACACGTTACCTTGGACCCAGCCAAAATCTCAGCAAGGCTCTTTCGGCACCTTGCAGTTCGGGTAAGCAGAAGGGCTGGTAAGAAGGGAGGAAAGGCCAGGGTAATAGATGGCACACGGGGCCCTGAAATTGTTTATGATGCAAATATGTTTTAAAGCACCGCATTGCCTCCTCTGGGAAAAGGAGCTTAAAATTGAAGTCTAATGATAACAAATGATTGTTAATGAGTTGTCTAAACATAATAGATGGAAAGAATTAAAAGCCTAGAATAAACAGGGTTTCATTAAAGCACAATAAAGAAACAACACAAATTTCATATCTTAGAATAAATAGGCCCTTGAGGTCTCACTGGGAGTGGAGGGCACTGAGGTGGGGGCATGGCCTGGGGAGCCAAGTCCTCTTCTGTCCGGGCAGTCTCCCTGGGCGCAGGGCTCCGGCGGGCGGGCAGCACTTGCTGGCAGGAGCAGCTTGGCACCGGCTCTCAGGGCTCCGCTTCCCCGCCGCTTGCACGCATGCCCGACCTGCAGCACATGAGGAATTCACCGCTCCACCAGCACTCATCAGGTGCTCGAAAGCAGGCGCTTGCTCAAGTGTTCTGCTTAAGCACCTCTCAGTGCTGTCAGCGCTCTGAGATGGAGAGGGAGACAGGTTTTGTTCAGAGGTGTTTACAGCCAGGGACTGGCTAACCCTGGCGCTGGAAACCTCCACGACTGCCATTCGAGCCGTCCGCGTTACCCTTCCTTACAGCAGCAAGTACTGATTTCAGGGTCCGCAGCCCCCCCGGGAACCTCGGGCTGTTCCTAAGCGAGTATGCAAAAGTTACTGAGAAAGGCAAGTTCAAATCAGCTGTACAACAATCTACAGATTGTTTTTGAAGCCCTTCATAGACTGAATTTTTTTTTAAGAGCCCACAGATAAAATTAAAATTGAAAATCACTCCCCTAGAAAAGTGTGCTACTGAGAATGTGAAATTCTGCAGAGATTTCAGGAATGGTTCATCAGCGTGTTAGATGCCAAGAGCACACACCATATTTCATCTCAGTGTGTGTCAGATGGCGTATTGTGGATAGATTTTAGACCAAGATTTTATTAAGGACATGTGAAGAGATGATCGATAATTCCTTGGTGGGTTTGTTTCCTAGACTGTCTGCATTTGACGTGGTGACATTATTTTTGTTATTTGTGTGTGGAAGGAAACTTTGAAATTTCGAAGTTGTTTTCAGGCTTTAGAACAGACCCTCTGCTTCAGGTTTCATTTTAAATCACCCTCTAGACAGGAGCAGTATTCTGCAAGCCCCTTTAAGACCCTGGGAGACTGATGTAGCTTTTAGAATTTTTCATTGAAAGGAAATGTGGGGCAACAGACAAAAACTGAAGAGATGTGGCAAAAATAATGTCAAGATGTCTTCAGGAAATATTGTTTCTTTTTTTTTTTTTTAATTTAAAAAGGCCCTTTTTTCTCTAGGAATTAAAAAAAAATAAATTCTAAATCTCAAGACTCTTCCCTCCAGCCCCCCATTTTCTGTTTGTTGGCCTGGAGATCTTGTTTGCATTTCAGGAAGGATTGCATGTTCAGTGGAGTGTATGGGAGAGCAGGAGTTTTCGCTGTGGTGACGTGTGTGTGTTTTGGAGTGTGTCCATGTCCAAGTGTAATGTACTTGTCTTTATTGATACGCTTTATGACGGATGGATTGCAGATCTGACAGGTTCTTTCTGTGTGTTTCTAAAGCTGCGTGGGGCTCGGCATGAGGCCCCAGTCCTGACAGAAACCCCAAAACATCCCCAACATTCAGCCAGGGCTGGATCCTGCCCCCTTTATTCATGCTAATTTGTACTTTACCCAGTGGCTGGTTTGCTTGAAGCTGCTGGGAACACTTGTGAACTGTGCAACACAAATGCAGGACGAACAAGGCTTGAAAAATCCAGGCAAGAATTAGAGCTGTGCAGTGTTAGAGCTTGGCGGTGTTTCCCAATGGGAGAATGGCTTTTTAGTGACACAGGGCGTCTCTCTTTTTCTTGGTTTTAAAAATCTGAACTTTTTTCAAAAGGATGCTCTTTGGAAGTTTCTGTTGAAACTGGAAAAAGATCACATTTCCAATATGTATTTAGGATATTTTTTTTTAGAGGAACCTAGAAAAAGTATTCCACATCCTCTCCAAACCAATGAAAATGAAGTTTAAAACTGAAATGAGTTTTTCCGTAAGTAGAAGAACATTTTTAGTAATAACAATTAGCACTAATATTATTGTTGTTACTCTTTTGCTAGTAGTAATAATACAGGTATCTGCCTGTGTATTTAGGCTTAATGTAGCACAGTCTGCCTTTCTGAGGGCATTTGGTGCCACAGCCACAGCATGTGAGAATTTGGGGTCCTGCTGTACCTGTGACATTGTCAGTGCTAAATACAGCTGTGCTGAATTACCGGCACTGAAAGAGACGGGGTGAACCTCTGGCTGTATTTGCACTGAGCTCTGTGTGTGACCGCGTGAGGAAAAGCCACATCCGTGCAGATACGTTGCTAGACCTTTGCAGAGAGGAGGTCTGGAAGGTGGCAGTCCTGCTCCTTGGCAGCTGATGAAGTTTCTTTCTTAGCACAGCAAGAGAAGAGGAAAATCTTCCAAAAGCTTCTTGTGCAGCTGAGTAACATCAAAATGCATGCGGGGGTTCTTATGTGAGCCCCTTGGAACCACAATGTTCTCAAGAAAAACTTGATCCAAATGGATCCGGTTCCTCAAATAGCTCAATTTTGGTAAAACTTACTTTGAGTAAATTAAATGATATTAGAATGTTCTGACTGGCTCTCGTGGAGGGGTGTCACAAATGGCACTCTGAGACCTGATCTGGGGCATCTCGTGCCTGGCATCACGGACAAGCAAAATCCACTCCATGATTTCATACACAGGAATGTATGAATTCACCTGGATGTCCGTGTTTACTGAGCCTGCATCCACAGGAGTGCGCCTTGCTGGCTGAGCCGCGCGCATCACGCCTCGAGGGTCTGCACTTCTGTGCGTTAATCCCACCGGGCGGATTTCTCTGGCTGTACCTATGGCGTGTTGTGCTTAAAGCGCTGTGGGTGCTAGCAGTGGCGTCGGTTTAAGGGCTGGCATGTAGCTCTGGGAGAATCATAGGATCACAGAATGGCTGAGGTGCGAAGGGACTTCTGGAGGTCATCTTGTCCAAGCCCCCTACTCGGGCAGGGCCGCCCAGAGCCAGTTGCCTAGGTCCATGTCCAGGCGTCCCTGCTGGCCTCCCTGGCTCTGGTTGCAACCGCAAGGAAAGTGCTAAGGCTCAGTTAGGCAGCACTGGCCCTGTCAGTAAATCATTGTGCAGTTCAGGCTTTTTTTTTCCTCTGGATCGGACTCCACAGAGAATCAGAGAGACTGTGCTGAGCTGGTCCCATCTGCACCCAACCCGGACAGGAGCTTTATCTTGCCTTGTAAAACTGCAGAGCTCTGTGACAAAAGAGTTAATCTCTGCCTTTGTTTCTCTTCCTCTCTCTCTTCTCTCTTGCAGCGGGACTGAAAGGCAAGATGAGAGCAGATCCATCAGTGTCAGCTGCTTTCAGCACATCAGCACTTTTGGGGGGTTTATTGGGGACTAGCCCATCAGCAGCGCTTCCAAACTGCAAACGTGCTGCAGACAGACCCCTCCTCCCGTGCAGCAGCCAGGCTGCCGGGGGAAGCATCGCCGGGACCCTGGTGCCACTGGCCGGGAGCTGGGTGATAAATGACTGTGTGAGGCATCTCCATGGCTAGTGAAGTCCAGAGGGTAGGCCAGAGCCAAGCTCCTGGGGAGGCAGCGATGAAACCATATTAATTTCTGGGCATGTGTCCATGTGTGTCTGTGTGTCTGTACTGTTTGAAATAATACGGAAGAGGGCTGAAAGAGAGAAAACAATCTGATTGACAGGTTAATGAAGCAGTTCATAATAGCAATGTGTATTATAACTTTAGAAACTGCTTGTAAATACCCAGTTGCTTTACATGTATAAACACACTCCCATGCCTAGGTCTGTGTATATACATTTGCCTATAAATGAAATGTATGTGCCTGTGTATATGCATATCTAAAAGGTGCAGGAATG
>NW_010527819.1:29589-42089 GCF_000687285.1 Phaethon lepturus
TGAAACCAAAGAATAAACAGGAGCTGGAAAAAATTAAGCTTCATTAGCCTAGCAGTCATATATATCCCCTGCCTTTTATTTTGCTCACAGGGCTGGAAGCCTACCAAAGCAGTGGAGGGGCTTAGGAGCACACAACTCATTGACTTGCACTCGTAAGCACTCTTGGTACTCTTGAAAACTCCACTTGCGTTTTTTGTGGGGGTTTTTTTGTGTGTGTTTTTTAATCCCAGGGTCTTGGGCAGAGCAGCCTCAGCCCATCCACGCAAGACTGGGAAGTCATGTTAGCGTGAGGATTTGAACCCATACCTAATACAGGGTTTTGATTAATTCCTCATCACATTGGTATGTCACTCTTTGAGAAGCTAGATGTATCTTTTACTAGGCAGATATTTGGATGTCTTTGTTGCTTCTGTATTGTATATATCCGTGGGAATTTCCCAATGTACTCCAGGCTGGGGCAATGACTTACACAAAAATCCTTTCTTTCTTTTGTGGGACCTATTAGCAAATATAAATAGTGACATACTGAGCTCTTGTGGATGGGCAACAACCCCAGGAGCTGAAAAAACAAGTTCAGCATGACTAAGGACCTTTAGCTTTTCATTTCATGACTCTGCTTTTACTTGTGAGCCTCAATTTTACAGTAAGATATTTCCCCTGAGTTCTTTTCCTAGCTTCTCTTAGAGAAAAAAAGAAGATTAAGAGATTTCTCATACACACAAAGGAGTGTTAAATTTCCAAGTTCCCAGTAAAAGCCAAGTGGTATTTCTAAGCATCATGACTGTTGATGGAAAAAAAATCAAAGATCCAAGTGTACTGGTAAGGATCAGAACCAGAAGGTTGATGGAACCCAGCCTACACAATGGAAAGTTGACTTTATCACATTGAAGTTTGCCTCAGACTTGAACTCTTGCAAAAATCCTTAGTAAATTCCCCTCTAAGAGTATACAGTTAGGTGCCTGGCCTTGGTTCTTCTGGAAAACGTTGTGCCAGGTATTTTCTTCCCTGATGTGAATTCCACGGTAAAAGCACTTAAGAGTTGGGATGTGTGCAGAGATTGCTGGTGTGACGTGTGGCACCATGCAAGGACCATAGATGCGCACACTTATCTTGGGCAATGTGCAAATGGCTATACCTGTGAGTCTCTAGCCACACATGCTTGTGCTTTTGCTACAGCAGCAAAGGATCCCTTTATTATAAGGCAACTAGCACTGTCTTGGTCTAGCTCTTGACCAGAGTTCTTGATGAGCTTGTGATCTGAGGAGCTTAACAGGCAAAACAGTCAAGCCAAGTATTTCATAATCTTACAGCTGTGGAACAGAAGTGACTTGTCCCCGATCACATGCGAAGCTGGAGGCAGAGCTGGGAATGGGGCTCAGATCTCCAATGTGGTAAACTCATTCTTTCTGTTTCTGTCCAGACTGGACAATTATGCTAAAGCAACACCAGCTGAACATTTGCACAGAAGCAAATAGCTGTATATCTTAGTCATTAGGAGCATCATAGCTCTGTAACTGGGAATCCTCTGGGTTTGAGTGCAGTTCAAACCACTAAGAATACTGTTCTACCTAACATCCCCTGTCCTTCTCTAAGCTCCTTCTTCCTCAGTCCCCTAGGATTAGGGTCTGTACTTGCTCTCCAAAAGCATTTTAACCCTCCTCTGTAAGACGGAGAAGAACAAGTTGACTTAAGCCAGGATGGGAGGAGATTAGGGGTGATAGAAGTTTGATTTGTAGCCTGGAGAGTTAGTGTCCTTGCATAGGGACTTGCTCTTAATTCTCCACCAGGGAGGACTGTCAGGTTTGAGCAGACAGACTGGTGCCACTTACACAATTCTCTCCCCTGCCCCAGACACCAGGGTTGAGGACCGGTGTTGGGGGCCAGTTAATTTCACGTGGGAGCAGTAGGTTGAGGGATGGGAGCTGGCAAGGTCTCTCTGTCTTTGGTGGTAAGGAAGAGAGGGCTGCGCACAGCAGTTCAGCTGTCTTCTGCCATCCCGGCCAGCCAGCCAGATCCGGGAGGCCTTCCCAATCAGTGCAGCAAGCTCAGCTTTGCTGCCGTCAGCAGTGCTGAGAGCAGAAGCTGGGGATGGGTGAATCCAAATATCCGGATCGCATGGATATTGGCTGGAAATGTTCCACCATATCCGGGTGGCTGCCTTTGCGTGATATTCATGCTCGTCGGAAAATTAATTATTCCTTTCAGCAGGCTCTCTGAGCCAGGAGGATTACCTCTCAATACCTGGAGCTCCTCCTGGGGGTGGTGTGTGTGTGAGCACGTCTCTCTGCATGCCTGCTTACTGAGAGGGTGCGTACGTTGTGGACATAGATGTGTACAGACAGCAAGAGATTGTATCCGACTGTAGGCCCAGAGAAGGAGTTGTACAAGTGATGCAGAAATAAGGACGATGCCTTTCTCTGTGTGTCTGTGAGAGAGGGTGCCCTTGGGGATACTGAGTGCCTATGTCTGCATACAAGAGAGAGGAATATTTTCCTCCAGATAAGGTGAGCTGTGTGCAGGGAGCAGAGGGTGCAGGGCCTGGATAGGTGTCAACGCCTTCCTTGGTTTTGCCTTTATGTGTGCGAGGGGCATACACACAACCTAGGCCATGTCCCCATGCTTTTTAGATCTGCCTTCAGAAAGGCTGATGTGTGTTTGATGCAAGCCTGAATAAGCCCGTGGTTTCCTGTGTACTTGCGCTGAGAACAGGGAAAAAGTTCATGTGTATACACTGAGTACTGAAAAGCTGCGTATGTGGTGGGAAATCTGGTGTCAGCTGGCATCACAATAGTACCTGTGATTTTGGATGCATTTGATTTTGACTATGGCCCTCCTAAACACAGCTGCAGTTCTTGTCTTCCTGCTTTTACAGCTGATCAACCCCATGTACGTCAGTGGGTAACTTGCACCAGCAAGTAAGCAGAATCAGGTCTTGTGATACTTAAAAACAAAACCTTTGCACCCTCGTCTGAAAGCTTTTCTGGGATCCTCTAAGTCACAGGATGTCTTATTCCATATGGGGCAGAATGGTCTGTATGTATGCTGTGGTTGGGGTTTTCCAACTGCAGCAGCAAGGAGTGATCTTTCCTGGAAAGCAAAACTACTTAATTATGGCTTGACTCTGAGAGCGCCCTGATTGGCTCTGCTAGGCAGCACAGTGCTGAGTTTCAGGCTCGGGGTATTCTTGGAAATTTGTGTTATTAATTGAAAGCTTATTAATGGCAAACACAGGATGACATTTTACATGGTTTAGTTATGTTCTGTGAGTCATTGGTACAACGCAGCCTCAGCCACGAGGCAAGGAAGCTCCTGCCGTAACTGATAACAGAGAAGTAGTAACAGCTCAGTTCCCACTAACTGGTCCTGGGGCGACAGGGACAGCCCTTGCAAATGTCTGATCGTCTCCCCTCTGGTGGTCGCTCATCCTGGGGTTAAGGGAAGTCTCAGAGGAAGGCAGACTTACTCACTGAGGTAAATAAGCATTCTGTTTTATTACCAGTGGGCTCGAGAACTTTGGCTTCTCTGAATGTCTGGCATTGCCCTTAAAAATAAAAAGATTTTGAAGTGCAGGAACTGCTGACATCACACTGGAAGTCAGTAGCCCCATGTCTAGAGCAGGAGATGTGATGTTGCTCTAGATAATGAAATTTTTGGTGCTGGACTGTGGCTGGGTTCTCTAGAATAATGCTTGAGTCCCATTATCCCATATTTGAGGTGTGGGTCAAGTCTGGATCTGGTTTTTATGGTAGTGGGGAAAGCACTTGAAAGAGAATTGACTATTGCTTGTAACATTCTGCAAAATAAGTGCTTTTCCTCTGCCCAGCTTCATAGATGGTCTGCACCATACATTTAAAAATAAAAATTAGATTCCTGTTAAAACAAGAACAGAACAAATGCTTTAGATTCTTAACATTTTTAAACAAAGTGGCATTGTCCAGTCATTGTGTGGACATGGCTGCTGTGTCCACCTAGATCATGAAGGGTACATCTTCTTTAAGCAGATTTCTGAAGACCATCAACCAAAGTTGTGTTTGACTTTCTTACAGCTATTGGCATGGGCAAAGCAGGCATACTGCTGGGGGGGGCACTCCTGTAAGCCACAGCCATGGGTCTGCAGATCCCAGATCTTTTGTCTGGGAAGAAACACAGGTTGTACAAACCTCCCAAATATCTCCATCAATCCTCCTGGTCTCCTCTTCTTCGCTGCTATGTGTGCATCCTCTCCTGTCTGCCAGAACTCCCTGGGTCTTTCCCAGGCACATTGAGGGTACTTGAACTCAGTGTTCTCACAGGTGGCATTTGCTTGTGTTGCTGAGATTCCTCAGGGAGGCACTCACTTTTCAGAAGCTCTGCTTTGGCCCTCAGAAAGGGAGGCGAGAGTTTGGAGACTTTTCCTGCCAAAGCTTGGCCTTGGGTTGGGAAAATCCACCCTCTAGGATGGAAGAAGCAAGGGAGGTGATGGTGGGAAGCCACCCACCATCTGGGACTGTAGGAATAGCAATGCATCCCCCGCTTCACAAGGGAAAGCGCAGCTGGTGGGTGCCAGCTGGACTGTTCCTTGTCTGGGACAGCCAAGAGGGGCTTATGGAGCATCTGCAGACTGATGGGAACCTTCCTTGAGGACCTCCACAGGTCTGTTAGGTCTGGGACACACATGTTCTGTCACCCATATTCAGTGCTGCAGTCCCACCCTGCAGCTATCAATCAGCTTCGTCAATGGCTGGAGCTGGGTACATATGAAGTCCTCTCTGCAACTACCGAGAGCTGTACAGGGGAATACAGGCAGCAGAGCTCCTCTGCACTGCCTTGTCCAGCAGCAGAATTACTTTCACAGAGGCACTGCAAGCACTGGGAGGAAATTATAGGCCAAGCGCTTAAACCCTTCCACCCTGGTTTAGCAAGAGCCCCACAGCTGTGGATTGTCTGATGCCAGCAAATAAACCGGATGGATGACATGGATGGAGACAGACCAAGCTGGGACGGAAAGCACCGTGTGCCCTCCTGTCTTAATGGGCTTCTGGAAGATGAAGAAGCACAAGCTGGAAAGAGCCTTCAGCTGCAAAACTCCTTGTGTTGAGGTAATGGGAAATGTGATGTACTGTTTTCTGTGGGGCTTCAGCTGTGGCTGGTGGGATCTCCTCTAATGCTGCAGGAAGAGGGGTGATGCCCTGGGTGCCTACAGAAAGGTGGGATGTTTCCAGGCTCCACTGGAGAGAAGAATCCAGATCTGCAGCTGTAGGGAGCAGTGGGCTTGGGAAGAAAAATCCAGCAGTCATAGCGAGAGGTATCATAGATCGTATGCATGCTAGAGGATGTAACTGCATTTGCCAGTTCTGGTTAGCAAGTGATGAAGATGAGGCCCACCCAGTCTGCAAAGGACAATCATGGGTCCGTGCTGCTGGGCAACGTATGCTGCTTTTGCAAGGGACCGGACCTGGTTGTTCCTCCAGCACTTCCTAACTATGATTTGTTACCTGGGTGATGGCAAGGCGTAAAGCTCAGATCAGAGTCTCACCGTGCTAGGTGCTGTATATGTAAGTCTAATGAGATTCACATCCAGAAAGAGCTTTCTCCCGTGATTAACAGGACATCAATTTATGGATGGTTTGTCACAAAAGGCTGTGTGAAAACCACAAGTGCTTCACTTCACCAGTTGTCCAGGATCCCCAGAGTCTGGCTTCCTTCAAAACCTGAGGTAAGGCAACCTACCCTTGTCTCTGCCTCTCTCCGTTGACTATTTAGGCACCCAAGCTTGGTGCTCCCAAATAACAAGCCATCTAAATTACTCATGGATGTCTTGAGGTTGGAGGCTACAGAAAATGCCCCAGGACTTTGTATGGATAGAAGACTCACCTGCAATGACACATGGCATCCATATCAGTGCTGAGAACTTAACTTGGCTCTGTCTGAGTCTTATGCCTTAGCCCACTGCCTGGCTTTCCTCCCAGTAGACTAGTTGGGATGTTTCAAAAGGTAGGGTCAGTGTGTCCAGAACTAGAGCACGCCTACAGCGTGCGAGTACTTTGAGTTGGGGTATTCCAGCTTTACTAGGCGATGAGTCTCTCACCACCATGAAACACAAGTTGCTGGAGCCTGTCTCAAAATAAAGGCTCGAACCTCAGTTCAGTGCCTCTTCAAGCCAGGCCAAGCTGCTTGCAAGTCTGTTTTGGAAGGGATTACTGAACACTCCCCTCAGCGTGCTGGAAAATCACCCCTGCTGGTAACAGGTACTGTCCAGACACATTACACTGTGTTTATGGGGTTCAGTGTGGAGGGGTGGATCCAGGATGTGCTTGCCAGGCTGTTTATGGCTGGGGGGGAGCATGCCCTTTCTAGGTGTGATCCTCACCTCTGCCATTTGTCCTTTCTCTATTCTGCCATCCCCAAAGCAGCCCGGATTGGTGATAGCCCACATGTTACAGTGGCCAACCTGCAAAGAGAGAGCCAGAAAAAGTTAATGTGGAGTTCTGGTCTACTCCCAGGATGCATTTGGGCTGCAGCCCATAATGATATGTATAATTGCGAAGGCCTGCCAAAAAAAGCAGGCTGGATTTAATTGAGTCAACACACTGCTATTAATAATAAAATGGCAGAGACTTTGCTATTAATCACTTGTGCTGGCTTTATCACAGGCAGTCTCGGCTATCTGGCTACCAAACAAGACCTTTAAAAAAAATGGTGCAGTGGAAAACTTACTAGTGGGAATACACCTGCTAACAAAATAAACCTTGTAAACAAAATGTTCCTTGCAGAAGAATGTACTTTCTGAAGGGACAGCCTATTTGGGAGGCAAATGGGATTATGTTCAATGCCTGTGTCCTGCAGCAAAGTCCTCCTCTTATAGGAATAGATCGCTGGAGGATGCACTTGGCAAATGGTGCATCTTTGGAAAAGGTTATACTTGATAAAGGACTTTGTATGGGGTGGAAATTAAGGGAGAAATGAATCCTCCAAAGAGAAACGTAATTGCTGCAGGAATATAGCACAGCCCAGAGAGGAATGCATCTGTTACTGGTAAATGCAAAACGCCATATCCACTGAGGTACTGAACAAACAGGGAAATACAAAATAAATACCATGGCTGACACCTAAACTGCAGCCCTCCTTGTAGAGGGCTGGATAAACTGTGGTATATCGGGGTGGGTGGCTGGATGTGGAGCTCTGTACCCCAAAGCGCACGCTGCCAGCACTACATGCAGCACCACTGAAGGAGTACGGTCTGGTCTTCTGAGGGGCCACCGAGGTCCAGAAGTGCCTTCTTTCCTATGACCTGACTTAGCCATGCCATGAGGTGGAGGAAGGGCTTGGGTAGGGCTCCAGCCCTTTCACACATGCACCATACTTGCTTACATGAGCTGCTCATGATGTTCCTTATGTCCCTCTTGATGGACGGCACCCCGGTGCCTGGGATTGGTGCTGTTTCCCCATGGCAGCGCGGAAAGGGCGTGCTGCATCTCTGAGTCCCCCAGGGCTGAGGTTGTTACTGCAGCAAGCACACTCATGGCAGTCTTCACTTTCGCTTCTCAGTAGAGCGGCTTCCCATGGCTACGTCTGGGAAGGGACCAAGCAGCAAAAAGGTCTGAAACCCAGGAGGAAGGGAATTGGCTTGAAAACAGTGCTTCCGAGCAGGGAAGGCGATGTGTCTGTAGGCAGAGCCAAAGAATATAGAGCAGATAGCCACATAAGGTATCTGTTTTGTTTGGTTTTATTCTAGTGTAAGAGGTTGTGAGGCTTAAAAAATTGACTCTTCTAGCAGACAGTTGGAAGGGGAGAATCCCCTGCCTTCCACATCTCAGAATGCCAGAGGAATGGATCTTTTTTTCTCTTGCAAGTTTTCGTGCACAAAGGGATACATTTTCTGTGCACCAATGCAAAAAATCTGTGTGCATCTTGCATCAAATAGTCAAGCAAAATAAATGATTTAACAGGCTAAAAGGCCTCTTTCTCTCTGCTATGAATTAACAAGGTCCGTAAATGAATGCAAATGTTATCCCTCAGAAAGAAAGAGAAAAAAGAAGAGAGAGAAAGCGACAACAACAAAAAAAAAAAATCAGAAAAAAAATAATCCACTTCCTGCTGTTTTCCTTTCCTCCCCATAAAGTGAGTGTCTTATCCTCAGAGAAATTCACTTCATTGTTAGAAATAGCCGAAATTGGCTTGCAACTAGTAAAGATGCCAAGAATTTGCACCTTGCTCTGTGACCTAAAGCAAAAATGACATGAACATTGACAAATTTGACAAGGAAATTTGTGCAAAAAACAACTTCTATTTGGCTAGCCAAGCAGCAAATATGTCGGATGATATGCTTTATTAAGCAATCCATTTTTCAGCAATAGCTGCACCATCTGCAAAGGTTAGTGTGCATCAGGCTTTCCACAGAATTTCATCTGCGTCTGCAGCTAGGTGCAACACACGACCACATTTTTCATGTACATACAATTTTGGATGCAAATAGAATACTTGATGAAAGAGGTGACCTTCCGGACTGACTTCCCCCATGCAGTAAAGTCACAGGCACAGAAGCGGCTGAGAGAAACATATCTCTGCCTGGAGGGAGGGGGGGAGCGGGAGAGGGGAAGGAGGGGAAAGGGAGAAATAAAAAGAGGAGGAAACTTCAGGAAAAAGTGTTTCTCAAAGAAATGGTTTGGCACATTGCATAGCAGAGTCTCTGAACTTGTACCAGTCAAAGGGGAACAGAAACTGCTGTGTTGGGTAGCTGCAGTTTTCTTTCGGATGGTATTCATCTCTCCATCTTCTAGTTTTTCTCTTGTTATCGTTGTAGTTCCCGCTACTACGTTATCTAAACATCCTTGTCTTTCATTGCTCCCTCCATCACGGTTTGCGTTCCAGACTTGTCATCTCTTAGGGATGCGCCATTTGTCCTCTTGCTACTATGGCCCCAGCCTAGGGCTGCTGGAACTCCTTCTGGACATCCTTAGCTGTACAGGTTGTATTTTCTAATCCCAAGGAGGTGGAGCATTACTTTCAAATATTAGTTGAACGTATCTATTTTCTGCCCTTTTTGTTCGTGGTTTTCTTTTTTTTTTTTTTTAAAGGGATGATGGTCCTGTTTCTGTATTTTCATGTGTTATTTCCTAGTGGATGGATATGGTCCTTTCGTGTCCTGCCTGCCCTACATTAGGTGGAATCAACTCTTCTCTAGTCCCCAGTCTTCTTCCCCAAGTGTATGCTGTACACATGACTCCCTACGCCTCATTGGTGGTTGCCGGTTATAAATTCATGTTCTCAATCCCTACTCCACTTAGCTGAAGTTGGATGCCATCCCAGTGCCTCGCAACTGTCCCTGGTCCAGTGGAAAGTTTAATCTGCCAGTTCGCGGCGTGTCGTCCTGTGGGGAGAGTTCAGTTCAGTGCAGCTCCACGCTGCACAGAGAGAAGCTCATTAGCAGGACGTGGTAGTGTCTGATGACACTGTGGTCCAAGAAGGCCTCATTAGGCACAAAATGTTTTCTGCGGCTCTCTGAGATTTCCTCGTAACTTAAGGAATTCAGACATAGTTACTATGGGGGCACAGACGAAATGGGGAGCAGAGATGTGCTCTCCAAGGGCCATCTCCCATCTGTGCCTTTTGGAGGAGCAGATATCGACAAAGCCTTTGACTCCTTTTACATTGCCTTGGATCCTTGCTACAAAGGTGCAGGTGGGACCGGCTGGGCCTGGCAGGCACACTCGTCCCTGGTTGGCTGCTAAGTGGTGTTAAGTGATGAATGTTAAACTTAACAAGGGGACTTGCAGATTTACGTAAGGGTTTTACTGCCTGCCAGGTATAAATGATGGAACAGCTTTGATCTTTAGGGGGATCAGTACTGGAAGTGATTTAAACTAAAGTTAATAAAACTGCTTAAAACTGTACTCTGTAGTCCCACAGGCTGAAGGAGCCCTAGTGGTCACTTGACTGCTCTAAGTAAAAATTGTTCACATTTATGAGGGAGATCAAATCCCACTGGTGTTAACTGTGTTTCCAGCTGAATAATAAATGGTGTCTTCCAAGAGTTCTGCAAGTCGTTCCCTACGTGTGCTGCAGGTCCCAAAACCTGCTGGAGTCACCAAGCCGTAATGCATAGATGCAAAAAAAAGGTAGACTCTTGGTATTTCCATGGGCTTTTCTCATTCTCTCTCCACATCATAATCTCTAAACCAGGTCTGATCCCTTTGCCTTTTTGTAGCATGTCACAAGCTAGTGTTGGTGTTTCTTTGTTTTGCCATGAATTGGGACTCTTGGTATAGTTTGTCTTTGGAATTTGCTGTCCAGCAGTGACAAGTAAATGCCATAAACATTAACATTTCGTTGGCTTCATGGTGGGCTTTGCCATGGGGCATCACATTACAGTTTTTATGAATGGTCCAGTAATGTCATCTTCCATCGTAATGCGTCTTAAGAAAGCTCCCCACAAAGGTAAAAATTCTGATTTTCAATGGAGGGTCTATTTTCTGTCTCCCAGGAATCTCAGCCACCCCCTACAATATAATCGTGGGTATTTCCTTTGGGCATTTCCATAATCCTGTGCTGATTCAGGTGAATAGGTGGCTCTTTTGTAACTATCGGAGAAGTTGATGGGATTTACTGGCATCCCTGTATCAGCCCAGCTCATTAGGTTTACCAGTGAGATCAAATTCCATCAGTTAATTGTGTTCGCATCTATGAAGCAAACGGCTTCCCTGCATGCCAGGGAGTGATACTGTCAACTGGAGTCACCAGGCTCTCCCTCCACAGACACACACAAATGGAAGTCACCCTGCTATTGCTATAAGGTTTTCTAATTCCCCTGCCATTTCCTTGAAGCTCTTTAACAACTACCAGAATGCTTTCTGTCTGCTTGGTAACAAAACAAGTAGCCTTTCCTGGGCCTCTCTAGAAATTGGTGATTGGCAGCCACTGAAATTGAATTAGCGGTAACTCACCACTGGTAGAAAAAATACGTTTTTGTTTTTTATTTCAGCCCAGTGCACTGTTAGTGATGAAACTCCGCAGCACAGCGATTTGATGAGGCCGTGATCTTGGAAAGATACAAAAAGAGATGGGCTGTTTCAGGCACATCACGAGGAAATCCTGAATTATAAAGGTACAGTCAAGTCTGGGATGGGATTTGCTCTGCAGAGGAGCCAGCTGGAAACTGCCAGTGATTGGGAGGAAGTTGCATGAAAATCTTGTTACTTGCACCTTGTTATATAATTGCCTCTTGCAGAGTTTGGGTTTTTTTCTGAATTACAGTCACTGTTGGAGACAGGTTATAGGCTTAGACAGACCACTGGCTGGACAGCCTGGTATTTCCTGCATTCTTACTTCCACAGATCCTCTAACAGCCCTGCTGCCCGGCTTTGTCCTGCTATTGTGTCTCAGTATGAGGATGGTCTATGTCCGAGATTGTCACGGGATTTCTGCAGACAGCTTCTAGTGGTATTTTCAGAGCCCCCCAATATGCTCCTCACACTCCCCTAGCATTTTCTAAATCCCCTGGGGGCTGAGGGTCATCTCTCACTTTACATGGGATAAATTGATAATGACACAATGAAATCAGTCATGATGAAATGGCTCCATTTTGATTACAACAAGAAGGGATTTTGGATCTGTGTTTCTGTCGTGGTGTCTCAGGAGCTGTCCTTACACCACAGTGGTGTTTTGGCAGAGATTTCCAACGGTATTCTGAAGTCTCCTATCCCACCCCATAAACTTGATGCTAGATTCAGCAAACAGTTTTCAGAGGTTTTTTGTGTGTTTCCGGAGATGTTCTTCATGTTGGGTCTTGCAGCAGACTGTGCGTTCACTGTGGCTGGATTTTTGTGGGGCCACAACTGTTGTGTTAGAAAATGAGGGAAGTGATACACATATTAGATGATCTACTGTGGCTGGAATTCGTTCCTCACCCACCCGTCAGTGTGGGTGAAGAAGTAGTTTGGGAAGCATCACTAGATTTATGGTTGTTTGCTTGTGGCTCCTAATGTCTGTCTGTCTTTCCTCGTATTACCTCGTCTGACTAAGGGCTATTTTCCAGTGGCTTTCTTACTCCCTTGAAAAAGATGCTGTATGTCCCTGGAAGTCACGGGAAACCAGGCACATCATACCCTGAGACTCAGGTGAACCCGAGCCTCTGCTCTCGGCTCATTTCTGCTGCCTGGTATCTTGCCCGTGCTGCAGCGTGGCATTAGAGCACTGAAGGGCTCAGACAGGATAAATCAGTGGGTGTCTGCTGATTTACACCACTGGAAGACTGGGCCCATGTCTGATAGAGAGCAGAGAACCCTCCAACAGAGTCTCTTTAAAAGAAACACAAGCAGGTATTGCAGCCCAGTTAGGTGGGCGTTCAATTATGGCTTTTGCTACAGAGTAAAACCAGTTTTTCCAAAGGACACTGGTAGCAGCCTCTTAAAAAAGGAGTTGTGGCCCCTCCCCGGTGACCTTTCCTTGTCAAATGCTACATGCTGTGATGTTCCTACACAATAGAGAACACTCTGGTCTCTGTGTACTTGGCAAGGGAAGAA
>NW_010527819.1:47089-49031 GCF_000687285.1 Phaethon lepturus
CCTATTTCACAAAGAGCTCCCTACAAAGAGAGGAACAAGCAGGGTCAGCCGAGCCAGAAATAAGGACCAGGAGTGCTAAGTTGTATTTTCTAGGAGTCTGTAGATCTCTGTGACTCCAACAGGGAGGTTCTCTTCTGGTGGTCTGCTGATACAAATGTATCTGTAACAGTCTGTAAATGAATCTGAATTGTACCAGCCTGTTTGATGGCAGCCACTGAACAGCATTAGGACTCGGGGTCACAGCCTTTCTTTGTCACTGACTCATGGTTAGTTTTGAACGTGGATCCTGGATCTGAAATGTTTTTGGTGCCATCACCAGCCACCCGATTGCAATTCTTGATCCTGTGGTTAAATATAAGCAGACAAATTTCTGGTCCACCTCAGTGCACAACGGTGTCTCCTTGGTTTTTGCATTCATTTCCCAAGAGTGAATAAATCATTTCTAAGCACCCGTTCCCAGGGAAGAAGTTGATTTCTTCCTACTATGTCCATGATGAACAAGGATACTCACATTATTTCTTATTATTTGGGTGCACACAATGTGCACTTCACTTTGAAGCATGAAAGTATTATTTATCTTTTGCTACTCTAAGGAGTGGCTACACACGATACACTTTGTGGGCATTGTTGCCTGTTTAATGTTCAAACAAAAAAAAATGTTAGTTTCTTTGTGTTGCTGCGCTGTGCTGAGCGCCCGCTGGGACTCGGGCTCCCTTGTGTTGGATGTGTTGTGTGCGCATACAGAGCCCGCAGTGGCCGTGGCTCTGAGCAGCCGCTGAATGAGGCTCTTGGGGCCACCCTGTGCTTTTCTTGTGGAGACTGTTTAGTTAATTTGCCTAGGACCTTTGGGAAACTCTTTGGTAGAGCCCAGAATTGAGTCTCCCAAGTGCTAATTCAGTGCCACCCTCACCAGATGTCCCTTCTTTCACGCAGGTCAGCCGGTTGCTGTATACCATGGAGCGACTGCAGCCCATCTATATTTTAGTGTCCGTGCTGGCCATGGTCAGGTAGGCACAATACACAGGTGCTTGGAGGCCACTCCGCAGGGACGTCCAGGTCACCGACAGGGAAGGTGCTGTGATAACTTAAGACAGGGCAGCAGCAGAGATTCCCGCATGTCCTCCTGGGGAAGGGCCTTTCCACTCTGCCTTGAGGACTTGCCTCTGTAGCTGCAGAGCACGGAGAGCCCGGGGGGAGCAGGCATGGAGCTGGGGTGCTCCTCCCCACCTCCCCTTCCAGGCCGGGCTCTGCGGCAGGGGCTCTGCAGGTCCCCTGTTCATCTGAACGTGGCACCGCGGCAATTTTTGTGCGACTGTAACAGGGGGTTTGTGACTGCCGTCACTGTAATTATCTGTCTGGTCAATAAAATGAAGGGTACTGAGTCCCGGCAGTTTGGGGAAATGAAGACCGACTTAATTACAGCAACCAAATCTCTCACATCTCTCCCGTCCACTGAAACACCAGCCCGCCTTCATGAGCCGCCCTTTAACAGAGCTGCCCATCATGCATCTAAACAAACAAGCAGGGAAGACAGAGGGGAGATTGTTTGTCAGGGATGTGTCTTTGCGAGGGAGGAGCAGCAATAACTGCAGGAGGGACTGAGGTGAAACCCAACATCAAAGGCAAGAGGCTGTCAGCACATTTAACTTTACAGAAACCCTTCTCCTAATAAAAAAGGAATGACCTCGTTACTACGGACACTAACAGTTCCCAGGGGAACACCGGGAGACTGCTGCCTGCACTTTTCATATTCACTTTACAAACAAACGGGAAACCTTGAAATAATTTCGGTGTTGTTCTTGGCAAGTTGTTACAATGTTGTGTCCTTATAAAAATCATTTAAGAATTTATGTAGTGTGAGTTTACTTTTCATCTGCTGCTTTTCCTGGCTATCCATCTCCCTCCCTCGCGCTGCCTGAGTCCCTGTGGGAAAGACGGGGAC
>NW_010527819.1:49123-52816 GCF_000687285.1 Phaethon lepturus
ACCGGTGTCTAGCCCTGGCCCACGGGGAGCGAGCGAAGCCGCATCCGGAGGCCGCGCCCGGGCCGAGGGTAGGGGAAGTTTTGCGCTGGCCGCAGCGCTGGGGCCGGGGTGCGGAGGGCAGAGCGGGGCCGGTGGGGGCTGGAAAGATCCCGGCTGCCGCAGCCCCGCAGGCAGCCGGGTGTGAAGCGGTGTGGGAATGCAGGGCGGGCCAGTCCAGAGCTCTTCTCCTCGCAGCTTCTCTCGGCAGGAGTCACCACAGGCAATAATGCCAGGAAAGCTAGCATGGAGCAAATCTGTGAAAGAAGCAGGGAGATGGAGAAAGATGTTGCTGCAAACCAAAAGAATACTTGCAAAGCGCAAGGCTACTCAGTCAGACAAGTATCTCTGCAAATTACACGAGTGGTCTCTTTTCACGGGCTAGGCTTTCTCCCCAAGTTACCACAGTCTGAGTGACCAGAAATCTTCTCCGGTGTTTCCTTGGTGTTACATTTTCTGTGTGGTACCTGAGGGAGGTTTGCAGAAACGGTTTCATTGGCTCTCAGTGGGGGAAAAAGCTCTGTACTGGAAATAAGCCCTTGCAGCTGATGCCTCAAGCTATTCAGTAGCAGCCCACAAACTCTCGCCGACACTTTGCCTTGGTGTGCAGCCCAGGGAGCACCCCTTCCTCTCCTGGCATCTGCACACATTGATGTGCAGGATCAGGCACACTCCAACTCGACCATGGAAGCATAAATGCACATACATACATATAATTTAACTCCCGTGTGTCTATCCACATACAGACACAAAAGAATGTCAATATGCTCCTCCTTACTTGTGTCCATTTGCTCATACAGGGCCATCCATCCCTGGTGCAGATTGCTGCTGATTCTTGTACGACACAACTTGATGCCTTGGGTTCATTCTGGTACAGCCATCCCTGGAACCAGCCTGTGGGAAAGGTGGCTCATATTTGAATATCTGTGATTCCTACTTTACCTAGGAAATGTAGGATGCTTTTCTAGACATCTGCTTAGCCTCACTTCATCCCAGACAGTTTGTCTGAGCTCGGGATTTCTGACTATTGCTGCAAGGCAAAAGGTGAGTGCCTGCTGTTCCTCTAAGCTTTCGAGCAGAAGGGTAAAATACAGAAGAGGAAAATGTAATGATGGCAAGTAGGCTGTGGGAATGACACCATTCATTGGTACTCTAGGTATCAAAGAACCCACTAACGAGCAATTTGCAAAAGACACTTTTGAGACATTTTGAAGGAAATCACTGACTGCTGTGAGCGGGAGAGTGCAGACAGCTTCATGCAAGCGTGAGCTGTTGCCCAGGAGCTGGCCTTCGCAGTTGTGAGCTACACAAGAATCACAAGCAGCTCTTCCCACTTCCACACCCTCCTCTGCAGATGTCTGGGAGTGGGTATTTACCCTCTGCAGAATCCTGGCCATGTCCTATGGGCAGAGCTAAGGCCGCTCAGAGGTCTAAGTCAGCTGGCATCCCTGTCTTCTACAGCCAGGAATCGATGAGGCATCTTTCCTTGTGCCAGCCGAACATCTCTAATAGGCACATGGATCTAGCATTTTTTTTTTTCCTGATCTTCTTCTTTATTCCCAAATATTAGAGTGATAATAGACAAAATCTCTTCTGACGGTTTGTCATTGAAAACCTTGACTAAATGGTCCCTTGGAAGTGCAGAGAAGATACCCTTTAAAGTAGTGCAGTGAGATCCAGGCAATCTCTAGTCCACCGCTACTCCTTTGCAACCCAAATTTCATGTAGAGTGGAGCTGGAAATTGTATCATCTCCTTCGTAAAGTCTTTAGAAATCTATGTACCAAACACTACAGGAAAAGCCAGATGTTCATACAGAAAGATGGGCCCGGTTTCTCTTTGAAGGACGTAAATAAGCTGTCCTGGGTAAGTGCAAAGGGAATTATTCTGTGCTAAACCTCAGGGCCAATGATACCAATCACTGAAATGCTGTTTTGCAAAGGTCTTAGGCACTTCTATAAAGTCGTACTTCACCGGGGTTTTCTCTTGACTTGTTCTGGCATGTTTGCTTATTCTTATTCTCTGTTATGGCAAGTTTCATCTAAACACTAACAGGAATTTGAAGATGTTAATAAAAAGGGAAGATACTTCAAAGTGCAAGTGTTCATTTATGCACATGCCCACGTATTTGTAAATAATGCCACATGCACTGGTGGTCATTCTGAGTCTTTGGTGGGACACACCATCACGGCTCAACCTGTAGGCTCACATTGTTGCCAGCAAGTGAAAAGTAGGAGGGTGGACTTGCAAAGACCACCCTCATCAACTTCACTGAATTACCAGATAGACTTTTACATGCACATCTAACCTTGAGCAAAGATACAGCTAGGCTGTGAATTAAAAAATAGCCAGGTATGTGCCCAGAATTGCAAGTGCGAGTGGGCATACAAGGTGCATGTGCTACAGCTTAAGGAAGGACGGCTTGTAACTGGCAGTTCAAAGAGAGACAGTAGGAAATCTGGGATCACCGCCTGGCTCTGCCACAGATTTCCTTTATGTCCTTGCCCTATTCACTTAATTTACACATTCTCTGTTCTCCAGCTAAGGCAAGGAGGCAATAGTACCTCCTTAATCGTCTTGTCTCTTGAGAGTGTTAAGAGGGAGGACTTGACTCTCTCTGTGTTTGTATACTCCTGAGTGAAAGGGAGTCCAGATTAGAACTGCCTGGGTCTGCCGCTGGTCCCCAATGTTATTATATTAAATATCTGAACCAACAATAAAACTTCACAATGTTTGTCCATATGGGATTGAAGGATATATTTCATTCAACAACCTGGAATGTAAAGTTTGGCTATAGTTTCAAGTCCTAATCTCTTGCTTTTTTGTTATTTTAGGTCATTGAAGTAAAATTCAAAATGCTTACCCCCTCCTTGTTTTAAATCAAGAGAGTGTCTGCTTTAAAAAACAATTAACTACTCATTCAGATTTTCTTCTGGATCACTTTTGGGTCTTTCTTCCTCCAATCAAACTGTTGCAGCACAGCGGCACACCTGGCAGAAGTGCTTTAGCCCAGCCAGCTGCAATTTTCCAGAGAAACCTCTTTGCTGGATGATTTCTCGTGAGGCTGGAGGAGAGGACAGGTTTGTGTAGCTGTCTGCATTGGAGGGGAAGGTTGCCCTCTTCCTGCGCCTGACCGTTGACTTTAAGAGCGTGGGGCACTGAATGACCCAGCAGAGAGATATCACCTGCGAGCGAGGAGGTAAGAACAAGTCCTCTTGGTGAGATGCTGTTATTCTCTGGACAAGCCTTCTGCCTTTCTAGGTGGGACAGTGTGGCCTCTTTAACCCCATCACTGGATCAGTGCTCCCAAATTAGTGTAATCATCCCACACGAATTAAGCAGGTAGCTCCTGGCTCCACAATCCAGCCTTGGGCATCCCCTCTCAGCCTGACGCCTGCATCCCCCTCTTCCTCCCTCTCCCCCGAAGTCCCCTGCTTGTGGGCTCCTCGATATTTTCCAGTCCTTCCCTAATGAGCACTGCAGAATTACAGCTAATTAAGGATGTAAATGATGCTGGAGAGAGAGAGAGGGAGAGGGAGAGGATGGGAAGGGGCGGGGGGGGAGGGCAGCTACTTGCTGTGTGCAAGTCTGCAGTAAAGTGTCTCCTACCTCAGCAGAAAAGTTGTCACGGGAGCCAATGTCAACTTCACGGAGCGGG
>NW_010527820.1:0-206 GCF_000687285.1 Phaethon lepturus
TCCTCCTTCTGGCCTTTCTTGTAGATGGGAGATTGTTTAAGGTTTCTTCTGGGGGTATAGGTCTTAAGCAATTTAAGACTTTTTTCTTCCTTGCCCCTACTCCCACACCCCCCTTCCCCCCGTAAAAGTGGGTCGCAGAAAACTTGCAAGTTGGGACACTTGATTTGTGAAATATAAGTAGTCTTAATTAAGAAATAGGCATTCCT
>NW_010527820.1:741-3736 GCF_000687285.1 Phaethon lepturus
CATTCCTGTCAGCCACCGTGTATGGGGAGGGACAACTGAATTTAGATATAAAACCCACTTTTGCTAAAGCAATCAATTTGTACTGGAGCAAAACTAAAGACAGTGAAAAAATATGAGATCTGAAGATTGTATTTTTTCCAACTAAAAATACACTGAAGCACAGTTATTAAAAAAAAACCCAACAGTACAGCACCACTTAAAAGCAAAGACATTTTGCAGCCATTTACTAAAAAACACTATTTCACTCATCAAATGCTAGCACCACTTAATTTGGCTCCATCAGCCTCCCATTGACTGAAGAGCAGCAAAACATTTAAGAGATGTGCGGCGTAGATATTACGAGTTGGGACTCTGGATTATAACTGACCCTAACCACGTTCTCTTCCAGAACAACCTCTGGCAATTTATTCTCATCTATTCATTCTCATTCATTTCCACACAAGCTTTTGTGAGAGGAAACTCTTTCATCTACTTTCCTTAGTTATTAGCTTGTGGCAACAGGAGGAACAAACAAGCAGAAGCCATTTTACAGGCCTGACATAGAAAAATTATGTTCAATTTTTTGCTGCCTGTACAAAGGACTGGGACTAAGTAGTACCGGAAACAATCTGTATATACACTGATATAACCATAAAGGTAAAATAACTTAAGTTCATCGCTTATGTGAATCCCAGAATACAGAAAAGGACTGAACATTTGTGCTGTCCAACTGTTATATTTCATTAAGAAATACAAGGTTTTCAACCACAGCTTTAAGTCCAGCAAAGAATTACTTTAGTGATGACTCTCTCAATTCAGGAGTGTTCTTTTCCTGCCAAGCTACTTAATGTGCAAGGCTCCTGCTTTCTCCTCTCCAGTCCCCACTGCACCCTTTCACTCTACCTTACGCTGGCTCTCGTGCTCATCAAACCCTGCTTAATAGATCAATTCAATTCATTACTGCAGCTGAAAACTGCCCCAGCTAAAAGCAGGGTAGTAACCTCTTCTGGGTTAGTGAATGAATCGAGTCTGCTCAAGGAGAGATAAGGTACAAGACCAGAAAAAGAAGAAAGTACAGTTATGTGTCTGGGAGCAAAGGCAGGCAAGCACTTCCTCTTTAGGTAGCAGCAACATTTTAGAGCAGCTCAGTTTTAGGCTAAATTAAACACTGTCAACAAAAACCTAAGAAAATTAAAAACTGTAAAGAAGACAGTGTAAAAACTGATGCAGATGTTTTGCAGTATAGCACGACATTGGCTGAGAAGGTTTCCACCCCACCTTGGCTTTCTGACAAGATGTAACTGTCTGTGGGGCCACAATGTCAAGCAGATCAGGAAAGCATTCTGGATTTCTGGGTTTGTTTTTCTTTTCAAATAAATGAAAAGGGGGAGCTTCCCCCCTATGCCATGACTGCACAACTGAGCAAACCGTAACATAGCAGAAATCTTTTTACCCGTCTTGGCTGCTGAAGAACTTTTAATTACAGAGCTGTTTAAGCTGCTTTATCTTTAGCCAGACCTGACAGATCACCGCTACACCTCTCATGGCTCATTTCAAGCCCATTCTCTGCTGGTGCAAGTATTCATGCTCTCACACAGCAAACTGGATGACAAAGAAAAAATTACTGGAGGTGAGGGGGAGGAGAGGAAATGTTCTTCTCTGTATTAGTTTCCTGATCCAGCTCACTGTATGCTCACACAAATAGCTGCCACTTCTGTTTGTACCCGTTCAGAGCGAAAACATTCACTGTCAGACATGACAAATACTTAGGTCCACACTGCTACCAAACAGTTAATTAACTTTTATTATCATGTAACTGGACATTGTCACAATTTTCACTCAAGGAACACTTCAATGGGAGCTTAAACAAATTATGTCAGGACTGCTGCAGTCCCACTCTTCCCCTTCTCTTTATTACATATCCTGATAATTTTGTTGCACCAGCCCTGGTACAGAGTTGAAAGTACATACTCAATGACTTGTTTTTCTACAGGACTTTGCCTGGGGCCAGCTCACTACTCAATCCTGCAAGCACCACTACAGGAGAAACACCGAGGTGGGGACAGAAGGGAGTGCTCACCTGCAGCGATTCTAGCTTAGATCAGCTTTCAGGATATGTTTACACAGATGGATGCAAGCAGATCCTGACTCCTCTACCTACACCCTAATGTACTGGCAGAAAGCCAGCTGCAACTGAGGTGATATAACCAAGTCTAACTGCACGCTCTAGCTAAGATACTTCACCTGTACAATACTCTCCCAATACTTCGACTCCTTTAACCTTAATGTATTTTTGTAGACTTGCTTCATTATACAACGAAACCTCTTTGATCCTAAGGCACTGATTATCAAGGTGTCTCCAACAGCAACACACACGTGCATTACACTTGCTACTGGCAAAGATACAATGCTAGCCTCCCAGGCAAATAAGAAACCTTTTTATTCAGGTCTCAGAGGTACTGGAAAATGTTGAAAACACAACGTTTGGGCTGTGTCCATGCCCTCCCACCCCACCAGCTTCACTCACAGCATCCATTCTGCTACCAGACCCCACCACCCCCCATGCCCTTCTCCTCCCCTCCTAGGGCCAAATTCAATACACATCTCCGCTCCTGCCCCTCACCCCTGAAGCATCAGGCTCTACCCCCATAGAACACTTATGCCCTCAAACCGAGCTGTCCCCACCACCATCTCCTCCCTAGCACCCGACTCCCCCCAAAACATGCTCTTTGCTCTTCTCACCCCAGGGTCAGGCTGCCCCTTGATAGCTCTCCTGCCCTCTGCCCCCACCCCAGACCAGCTCCCTCCTTTGATATGCCTCGTGCCCTTCCCCCCCAGGCCAGACTCCCCCCGCTCTGATGTCCCGTGTGCCCTCCCCACATATCCCTCGTGCCCTTCCCCCTCATCCCAGGCCAGGCTACCCCATAACCCTCGTCCCTTCCCCTCCATCCCAGGCCAGGCCTCAGGCCCCCCCGCCCTCACATCCCCCATAGCCTTCCACCCAAAACCAAGGCCA
>NW_010527821.1:0-204 GCF_000687285.1 Phaethon lepturus
CCGCGGCCCCGCGCTCCTGGCACCCCTCTCCGGGGAAAGGGAGACCCTCCGCTCTGCTCCCTGGGAGCTCGCTTTCAGCCTTTCCCAGTGCTTCTTAGCAGGGCTTGGGGGGGGAAAACCCAGCATTTCGCACCAGCTTCTCCCCAGCCTGCCTCCCATGCTGGCTTGGCCCGTTTTCGCAGCCAGGGACAGTCCCGCGCCCAG
>NW_010527821.1:376-10702 GCF_000687285.1 Phaethon lepturus
TCTGTGTGTCTCCCTTCTCCAGGAGCCCACAGCTGGAAACTTCTCCACGTCCTGTTTGTCTTGAGCTTGTCTGTGGGTCTTGCTCTTGGGGCCGATAATGCTTTCACCATGAGCTATGGGATGCTTAAAATATTCAGGGTTAAGTGTATAGCTGGTCTGTGCACAAACATGTTAAGAGAGTTGTGTTGAACAGGGCTTCTCCCCATCGTCTTGTTTCATGGAAAATTCCCTGGATTTAGCAATAACACTCTGTGCAGCAGTGTTTCCAAATACAGGCCCTGTTCCTGCAGCCCTCTTCCCGGTCTGTCCTCCTGTCAAAGTGTGCAGGATTGGGCTTTACGCGCCCATGCTGACCCCTTCCGCTCCCACCTTCCGAGGGGGTTAATGACAGGAAGCTGCTGTGCCTGGAGTGGGGCAGCCCGGGAGAGGAGACGGTGCCTGTGAAGCCCAGCTCTGGTTTGGGGCACGGGGCAGCCCCAGCAAGTGCAGCGGCCAGGCTGGGCACCGTCTCTTCATTTGCTGTGGGCTCTTCTTTAGAGAGCTATGGAAGGTCCAGTCCCCTAAGGTCAGCGCAACCAGCTGTGTGACGTTGCGCAGAGAAAGCCGGAATGCGAAGTCTGATCAGATACGAGCGAGAGACTGAAACAAACTGCGGCCCGCATATCAAAATGGGGATAGAGAGAGAACTGGACGGGGCATGGCTGATTGACGCAGTGTGCTGTAGGGCTCTTGGTTGGATCCAATAAACACATGACAATCAGCATCGTATAATGTTTGCTCAGTTTTAGGGAACAAAATTTTCTTGAACAAACTATATTAAAACTTTGGTGGATGGTGGTGGCCACAGGGGTTATTGCTTTAGAGGAATTTCATGAAGTGCACCAATTACTTGTCCTAAGGATCCTTTAGGACAGCTAGGTTGCAGCAGTTTGCATCAAAATCCCTCCAGACTTGGTTCAACTCAAAATTAGTTATTAGGGAAACTCATGCATGTTTTTAACATAATTTTGAAAATACCTTAGGCTTTTTATTTTAATTTTTTGCAAGTGTTAGAAGTGGGATTTGCATGTAAGCCAAGGGTGAAACAGAAAGAACATGGTGCTTTGTGCATCCCTCTGCCTGGCAGCACCAGTTAATGGTGGTACAATTGGTAACATTGCTATAATTGTTAGACTAACATAACTGCTGATAGAAAAATGAATGGGTAAACAGAACTGTTTGATTTAAAAGAGAGATAGCGGGTGTAATGCAATTCGTGTGCGCTATTTTAAGCAAGGCAAAGGTATTGGTCATGTTACCTCTTCTCAGAAACTAAATCCCACTTGACCGAATGAGGAGGAGAATGCTTGTTCCCCTCAATGCTGTATTTAGTGGAAAGAGGAAAACCAGAGACAATTAGCTTTAGGATTCCTTGAAATGTTTATGCAGCCTGTGATCAAATTAAGTGTGATATAAGGCATGCCATGCTATATTTTCTGACTTGGGATTTTAACAGCTCTGTCACACATCTAGATTTTATTTATGCAAGTCAGTTCTGTTGTACATTACCAAGCGTTGCTCAAAGCTTGATGAAGAGCTGTGTACGTCGCTTTATGCACAGGGCTCTGCTTGTCTGTCACCAAGTTTGAGGACTCTTTCTTAGGCTCAAGCAAGAAACTTGTTTCATCTCCAGTAATGCCAGTTGTCAGTTTGGGGAGTGAATAAACCAGTCCTGACAGTTGGTTTATTGCAAAAACCTGATGACTTTCCCGTCATGCTCCCACTTGGATGCTGTTCAGACCCTCTGACAATCCTGCTTGCTGTGTTGGAGGCTGGCATTAACACGAGGGGATATGTCTCCCAGAGCAGTGTATCTTTTTGTCCAACAGTAGCCGCCTTGGTGTCAGACGAGTGTGTATCCGTTAATGTAGCCTTGGTGTAGCTGCAGCTCCGCAGGCGTTCGGCTGATGGAGAGGGTCTGATCGCTTCCTCTTCCAAAGCAGCGTTACTTTGGACGAGCTGGGCAGCTCGTCCACTGGGTGCGTTTTGCCTTGTTGACTCCAAATAGAGTTTGTAGGCTCCTGAGAACATGTTTTGGGTGGGAAGGCAGCAGAATAACTGGTTGGGCAGCTGTAGCCAGCTTCCTGTTGAAATTGTTCCAGTATGACTCTTTCTTCTTTTTCTCCTTCTCCTTCCCAACCCCAGGTTTCTGCTCTCTGGCAATCTTCATGGTGGCTCAGTGGTTGCAAGCTATCCCTATGATGACTCTCCTACACATAAGCCCACAGGAGTCTACAGTAAATCAGCTGATGACGAAGTGTTCAAATATTTGGCAAAAGCTTACGCGTCACATCACCCCATAATGAGAACTGGCAAACCTAATTGCCCCGGCGAGGAGGGAGAGACCTTCCAAGATGGTATCACAAATGGTGCCCAGTGGTATGATGTAGAAGGTAAGCTGTGCTGGTGAATCACTAACTGCTAATTTGGATCACCTAACAAACTGTCTTAGAAATAATTTCTTGCTCCCACTGAGAAGTGACATCCAAACCAGTGGTGTTTATCACAGAGGAAAGGATGGTGGGTTAACTGATATTTTAACTTTGAATGTGTTCTAGCAGCTTGAAATGAAGGGAAGTGGCATCACGGGCACACCAGTTAGTGCTTGATGTATCACAACTTGGGAGATGTTCACAGGGAAGAGATCACAGCAAACTGGAGGATTCTTCCTGACACTGTTAGATGCTGGAGAATTATCCTGCATGTGGGAGGCTTCATTTGCCAAATGAACTGTCATTAGGTCTCCAGATGGTTACTAAATTTTGGTACAGGAAGGAGGAAACTATTGTTAAAGGTATTAAACCAATGCTAATATTCTGTGAGGGTTTTTTAACATCCAAACTTGTAATTTTGTAAATGATTATAGAATAGCCTGCTATAAAACCGTGTAAATGCGGTTTAAATGCGGGGTCTGAGCTAACCTATCTGCTCTTGCTGGAAGTAGGGTAGGGAGCTTTTCTATGAACTGCTCTGCCGTTAGACCTGTGCAGGTGGCAACAACCAGCACAGCCTGTTCTCATCCACCAGTGCAGTGGGGTCCGAAATTTAGTCTGCTGGGGCTTCTAGGAGAGCTCCTGTTCCCTCCATTAGGCAGATGTTTTAGAGGTGATCTGAACATAAGCAAATTACCTCGTGGTACCACCACTCTGTGTGTGTGGAGGTGGCTGGCCTGGCTCAGACATGCAGTGGGCTGGTCTGTGTGCGTTGGTTTTGCTGAAAATGGCATTTAAGCAGCAGTTTTTGTGACAAGATGCTCTTGTGGAAAAGGCTCTGTGGGCTGGAGGGAAGAGAAATCTTGGCCATGTCATTAGAAGTTACACCATTGCCATGCCCCCTCAGCGGATGTTGTACAACCACGGCCTTGCCAGATGGTGCAGAAACTTCTGTGGTGAGGACTCAACAAAGTCTTTGCATAAATGATGTGAAGAAGTTGCATTGCTTTGCTGTGCCCGGACTGCTCTGCTTTCTTTCATGCTGGGGCTGAGCGATGATGGCAGCAGTGCTGAGCAAGCAGTGAAATTGAGTGTTGTTTATCCTTCAGAGCTTACAGCTTAACAAATTCTAATAAGACAATGTCTTTCCAAAACATAGGCTTTCAAGCTGAGCCCTATCCTAACCCAGCATCTACCTTGCTGGGGAAGGAGGGAGAGGAATCCAGTGTTGGGCCTGAACACACATCACTTTCTGTGCTAGAAGAGGAAGTCTTGATTTCAGTGGTGGCTGAATCATTCCCCAGGGTTTCACTGGTCAGATAAGATGTGTTCAAATAAGATGTGGTTTTACCTCTTTCTCTAGCAGCTGTCTCCTTCCCTCCACCCTGGCGAGCACACCAGCCTCGGTGTTTGCTGTCTCAAGGTTCACTCTGCTGCTGTGAAAAGTCCAGCAGGAGGAAGGTTTTTGTAATCTGGCGAATTTGCTTACGAAGGAACAGGATATCCTGGATGATCTATGCTGCCTTGTTCTGGTGACAGTCATTATTGGCAAACATATCAGTCGGGAGGTTTGTTAGCTGCAGCTCTAAGACTTTCTGCCATTGTAATGAAGCAGGATGGGTGTGCTCTGAAGGGATGATGGTTCCAGAGCTTTGGGCATGTGTTCCCCTGCCTCCAGTGAGCAGCACTTTTTGCAGCAGCATTAACATCTTCATCCTCCTGCTAGGATGTGAGATGCCTGGCTAGTGCCTGTGGCAATTGTGCGCAAGCCTTTCAGGCTGCCTTTGCCTTGTCAGCAAGCAGAGCAGAGGTTTCACCTACTTTCCTTTCAGAGGAAATGGCAAGGTGTGAACTGAAGGCTTCAGTGTGAACTGAAGCTCCGTGCTGCCATCACTGTGGTTTATACTCTGTGTAATAGCCTCTGGCTTCCAGCCTCTGTGGAAACAAAGCCTTTTGCTGTGACAAGCCACAATCTCGGGCTCAGCACTGATGGCTGTAGGCGATTCGCGGGCAGAGATTATAGGGAGGGTGCACCAACAGTAACTCTCAGAATGGAGCATTGCTGAGGTTGGCAGACCTGTGTGGTTTCTCCCCTAAGTGGTAATTTACGTTTCATTGCTGTTGAAGGTGCACATGTGGAGGGTGATGGCAGCCTTGGAGCCCCTCCCCTGCTGAGGAGTTCACGTACAGGGTAACCCATGGGAGCTGAGGTCCCGGGGAGAGCACGGGGGAACTAATAGATATTGCAGAGGCCAGTGCATATGTATTTCAGATATTAATATTTATTTTTAGTGGTGGATGAAGAGCAGGCGAAGGGGAGTCAGTTGTATGCAGCGTGTGACAGAAGCGGCAAAACCACCACAGTGGCTGTATTGAGCCATCTGCCTCGCTCAGCTCTGTGCCAAGGACTGCTGAGGCTCGTACTCATACCAGGAGGCCTTTCCCAGTGATTACAGAATTTAAATGGTGGTAAATGGTAAAATGAGGCTGGGGAAGTCCCAGTACCCTGCAGGAGCTCCATGGGCTGGGCTGAGCTCTAGAGATAACCAGAGCATACAGTTCTGTGGATGGTGTGGGGCACGTGCTTGTGGCCTGCAGATCAGGTTGTGCCAGGAGAGGCTGCAGGCTCCAAGTGAACTAAAGCCAGGAAAAACAAAGAAATGAGAACATAATGTCTCAACAGGTGGAAATTTTCCTGCCATGTTTTATCATGTGAAATCAAACATGCTGGAAAGCCAACTGCTATGGGATTTATTGTCTCGGAGTTACCAGTTCAAGTTTATGCTGGTGCCAGACCCCATTAACTTTCATTTGAGTTTGCAAACATCCTCTTATGTGTGTCAAACTGAGGTGGCAAGTACAAACCATTGGAGTAATTGTTAAGGTCAAGTATGCACAGAGAAAGATGGCTGTCTGCCAGACAGTTGAATTTGGCTTCTGCATTCCAGCTGCTATAGATAAGCACGTCTGTGACTGGGATGCATTTTAGAAGCTATCTTTGTTGAACATGCTCTTACCCTTCCTTCCTTTTAACCGCTGGGGGTTTTAACTACCGAATGACTGGTTCAGATCAAGAATGCACGTCTGGGCTGGTGAATAGTCCAGGTGATGCTTGGAAAGCGGTTAAGAAACGACTTAAGTCTTATCTGTGGGAAGGACATGCTTGCCTTTATTTTGTAAAGAGCCCGGTTCAGAAATTTAATTCAATGGAACATTCAGTAGAGTATTTTGTGGGCAGCCTTCCAAGGTCTTGTCGTTATTTGCAGTCCCTTTGTAAAAGTTATTTTCCTGGCTCATTTGACTCTCTGCTGTCCAAGTGTTTGAGGTGTTTCTGGTGTCTACCGGCAGGCACTTCTCAGGTTGAAAGTGGATTTAGGTTATATGTGTGTGCTTACTAGGTTGTTTTGACTGTGGTTATTAGCCACGCTGAGCTTCGTGAACAGCTTTTAGTGGCATCAAATTCAGAGCAATTAAAATGAGTGTTGAAACAGTGGGTGCTCATGGCATCACTGTGGTGGCCTCTGTTTCCTGGGCATGGCAGAAGGCGGTTGCACAGTGTGAACTCTGGTAGAAGTTTTCAGCCATGTCTTTCTGGGATATGCACAATTAGCTGCCCTTATGTGTTTGTATTTTCACAAAATTCTTATTGCAAAGCTTTTCTTTCTTCCCGAGAAAAGTATCGTTTTGATGGTTTGAGGGTCTGCTGCCTCTTTTCACATCTAACGTGAACTGCTGGGCAGTGCCGTGGTGGTGCAGCTCTTGGGAGGACTCTCTTCTCCTCTTTGAGAGCTGCTCTGGGCTGTGTGATGCAGCTGCTGGAGTTGGAGGCTCAAACCTCACCTCCTCTGAGTTTTAATGACTGCAGACTAATGGACCAAAACGTTCCTCTGCCTGTTTGGTGCTGCTGCTGGTGCTCACCCGGTTTCATGCTATGAGACAGTCAGTTCTGTATGCAGACTAAGCAACTTGTGCCACGTATTTAATCACATTTCTAGCTTGCTTTGTGCCACCTGCTCTCTGTTGAGCAGACAGGACCATTTCTCTGCTTTGACTTAGCTGCAGGTCTGTCATCTCCTAATGTCTGCTCCAGTCAGAGCTTGAATTGGAGAGCTTTCTGCATAGTGCAGTTTGAAAATAGAGTCCTTACTGGCTAGCCTGGAAGGCTTTTCCTCACATGTCGTGTATTTATGGTATCTGGATCCCTGGGCTTGACTCTGGAGAGCTGCATTCTCCTGCTTGCCTGCCTGGTGTGGAGCTTGGCAGGAAGCAGAGGCATGCTTATCAGAGTGAACTCTGCAGCGCTTGCCCTGTAAGAGGTCTGGGATCCTTGCCTGAAGTGTAGTCCTGATGCTCAAGGAGTGGGACAGAGCAGGGGAGAGGTTTTTCTGAGCATTTTTGTGACCAACTGCCAGTCAGGGACTGACTTGCTGTAACTGTAAGCTGCTCACTTTCGCTTGCTTTCTTCACTGGTAAAATAGGTATGATGCTTCACTGGGAGGCTGAAGCTTTACGCAGTGTGGACTAGGAGACACCCTGTTATTAAAAAGTGCTGGAATAAACCCAGCAAGTTATCTCAGATATTACCCAAACAGACAGGTAGAGTAGAAGCAGTGTAATCTGACAGTCTACTGCCTTGGGTGTGCTTTTTCCACTCTGCTCTTGAGTGTAGTGCTCTGCTAATGGTAGGCTGTGCACAGGTCTCTCTTTACACCTCCAGGTCTTATGCATAGCCAGGAGAGGCTGTGTAGGTGGTATATAGAAAAAAATACATAATTCACTATGCTGTAAAAATAACTGTCCTGCTCTGCAACGGAGCCATGTGAAGGCCAAATATGTGCAGCAGATACAAACCAAGTTTTCTAGCATGCAATGGACTACTTCTTGAAGAGGCAGTTTTACTGAAATTGATGTAGCAAGCTCTAATTTAGTCCGTTGCTGCTCTATTATGGGTGAGCATCTGTCCTAAATTTGTTTGGATGGCAGATGAAGCACTAAATATGCTTCATAATGGCTCTGGTTTATGTATGCATGTTTTCAAGTGCATTAGCATCCTGCTATGAACAGATGGTTATAGACTGGCAAATTGTTTCACTCTGCATGGTGTTTACTGGTGAGAGAGCAGCCGTTGTGGATTACTTTTCTGAGCCTGGTAACAGGAGCTGTATAAAACTGAGTACGTATCAGGTTTGCAGGCCTTGTTCCTCTAACCTCTTGAACTGAGTTTGAGAGTTTTAAAGTCCTCACTTTTTGGCCCCTTGTGCGGGAAGAAAAGTTTCTTTCCTGTTTTGATCCTAGCCCGTGCACAAGCTGCAATGCTCTCCTTCTGGCAGTAAGCGACATTTGATTTGTTACAATAAAAGCTTCATGTTCCCTTAGCAGCAGGCTCCCAGAAGAATTGAGAGGAACTGGGGCGTCTTTGATCTGGTACCATCCCGCACATCTTCCCAGGGGTCTGTTCTAAATCCTACTTTATGCTGTCAGTCCATCTCTGTGTTACCCGAGTGTGGTGGGCTATTGAATTCAGAGCAGCGGTCCCTGACCTTTTGGAACAGTGAATGCCCACAGCAGTCACATTTATTACAAGACTCCTCTGCTTGGTAAAGTGCTGCTGATAGCTTTTCCTGGCCATGCATTAACGCAGCCTCTGCAAATGCCAGGTAGTGCATTTGCATCGTGGTATTGATCCATTCTGGCAAGTTAATTGGCCAGCACCACGGAGGGTCCCTCGCTCGTGAATGGTTAGGAAACTGCTCAGACATAGCAAGCGAAGTTTATTAGCATAGCACTAATGTAGCACTTTGGTGGGCAAAGCAAAGGATGGGAGTACAAAGCATGCGTTTCTTATAGGCTTACCTGCTGGGGTCCTGCAGGCTGGTGCCATGACACGTGCCACAGGCTGTCCTCTGCTTTCCTTCCTCCTGAAGTTTGCATCTGCCTCCTGCAGGGCAAATGTATAGTTGTTCCATGAGAGGTGGGCTTCTGAGAGCCAGTTTGACGACTTCAACTGATTCGGAAGAGACCCATTGTCTGGGCCCCTGTGTCCAGCTGGCACCCATGGGACTCGTTCAGCTGGGGTGTGGAGGTCGCTGGGCTGAGTGGTCCCAGGTGCTGCTGTGCAGGTTGGGATGGAGCCATCTGGGCAGTGGTGGCTAAGGCTGTGGCATGCCAGTCTGTCTGGATTGTAACTAAATAAGGTTGTGTAACCCAGAAGGTATCATCAGTATGCATAAAACTTAGTGTGGTGTGTTTTCCATCCGGACACAACTGCCTGTTCTGCTGCTGTTGGTGGTGGGAACAATCCTCTCATGTGGCTGTGACATCTGGCTACAGTCATGTGGTGGGATTTGTCAGGGTGACTCTGAAACCTGTTTCACAGACTTGTGGTAGTTTTGGAATGTCCTTTTTGCTATTGAAGACTCTTGTGAATGTTTAGAGCGCTGAACGTTTGCAGTCTTCAGCAGCATGCTGAAGTCTGAGCTCCAGATCATGAGTGTTGATACCCGTGGACCTGAAGTCCTGCTGGTATGTGATTCATTCCTGTTTGAGAAAGAGGTTTGCTTGCTGAGGGTTGAATGTAAACTTCAGCAAATGGGGTCAGGACACTTGCTGGAACAAGGTGACCTTGATTTGTAGCAGTGCCTGTGGTTTCTCTGAAGGGCAAGAATAGCAAGATGAGCTTAATACTGGGGAGCAATTCTGTGTATTCGTGCTCACGGAGGCTTGGCTGGTTTAACACTAAGCTAGGAAGCTGTCCCCAGGTGCTGCAACATCCTTAAATTGATTGAGACTGCTACCTTAAGGAGGAATGTGGGAGGAGGCTGGTGACATGGCTGCAGGGCTCGGGGAAAAGAGCAAGCTTCCCAGATGGACCAGTCTGTGTCCTGTCCTCCTCTTGCAGGACCTGGCCATTGTAGGCTCACAGGAATCCTCAGCAGTGAGGGAGGCATCACTGCCCTCCCAAGTCAAGAAGAGAGTTTCCTGAAGGTGACTTGCTGCAATTCACTGCCTGCTGTCACTATGTCAGACATTGTCAGACTTTCTGCTAGGGCTGCTCTAAATATCAAATAAATGGAGACCTTCAGATAAGGAGTTGGAGGGAAAGCGCAGCCTGAGGAACTAGAGAAGGGGGAAGCATTGCCCTTGTCTTGTCTAGAGTGTTGCTAAGATTTTTTTTTTTTTTTGAGAATATCTGTGTGGTCCTTGAAACTTTTGAAATGCAGATTTGAGCTGCCACCTCCCAGGTTGATAGTCTGGTATGTTCTTTTGTATCAGAGGCCTGAAGCTCATTTTTGGTAGAGTAACGTCTCTTGCAGGAAAGTCTCACAAATCTAAAGGTGGCTTGGAGCGCATAGGACTCTGCAGCGGTAACGTTCAAACTCCGGTGTGCCTGCTCTGGCATCCAGGATTTGTAGTGTCTCAAAAATGTCTTCACAGTGAAATGAACCCATATGAATTTCCACGTGCTGTGCTGCTAAGTTTAGCTGACAGAGCGGTGAGACCGAAGGGACTGTCATCTCTGAACTGTCTGTGGCTGATTTGAATGGCCCAGTGTGCTGGTTGCTGGGAGAGACAGAGCTCAGTCTCCCCCAGCACAGGCTTTCACTGTGATCTGATCTGACTTTTCTCCTTAGGTTGTTGACCTGGATTTAGGGTGGCATCATGGTAAGATGCCGTGGGGGGCTGGAGGACAAGGAAAACTCTGCATCCTGTGGAGAGATGTCTGTACCTTGCTCTTAGGATGTGTCTCTGCCTCATTTTCTCAGGTGGGATGCAGGATTACAACTATGTGTGGGCCAACTGCTTTGAGATCACGTTGGAGCTGTCCTGCTGCAAATACCCCCCGACCTCTGAGCTT
>NW_010527821.1:10733-27031 GCF_000687285.1 Phaethon lepturus
CAACCGGGACTCTCTCCTTGCTTTCATTGAGAAGGTAGTGTGGGCTGGGATGGGGTGTGGGGGCAGCAGCTGTGAAACCCATGTGTCCGTAGTGGGCCGAGAGCACCATGTTCAGTTGCTTTTGTGGCTTTGTTTGCTGTGTGTGGTAACACAGCTGCTTCAGTTGCTGTGCAGAGGTTGGTGGCTACAAAGCTGCTGTGTATCTCTGTGGTTCTGCCACAGTTCCCACATTCTCGATGACAGCAGATCTCTGTTGAGAGGGGGTCTCGTGGGGTGCAGTGTTAGAGGGACTGATCAGTGCAGATCTCACTAAGTAATGCAGAGTACCTGTATGGCCTCAGTGCCTTGGATCTCCAATGATGTTCGAAAGCACCAACACTGCTGAGACTGTCTTGCAGAGTCCTCTGCCGGGCTGTCTCCAGATGCCCATGTATGAGTTGAGTAGGTGGCAGTTTAGGCTGGGAAGGGAGGCAGCTGCATTTTGTCCCTCGGTATGGCCTGTAACCCTGCTATGTTCGTATTGTTGTGTGCCCATGTCCATGAATTAGAGAATTTGTTAGGGAGGATCAATTCTGAGACCTTGCTGCCTTCCCAGTGTGTGCTGGAATTGCTGTCCTTGCTATCTGGCTACACACTGTCTGAATCATGGGCCCTTGGGTGTCTTTGCCTGGCAGCTGTCCTGCTCTGCTACATTTGGGAAAGGGCAGGTGGATATTGCTGGCTGAGGACGCGGTTCCCCTGATGTTGCCTGTCTTCAGCCAGGATCTTGCATTGTTCTCCTCAGGTCCATATCGGTGTGAAAGGCTTTGTCAGGGATGCAGTCACTGGAGCTGGCTTGGAGAACGCGACCATTGTTGTTGCTGGTATTGCTCATAACATCACAGCAGGCAAATTCGGCGATTACCACCGACTGCTTGTGCCAGGGACCTACAACGTGACTGCAGTTGTAATGGGGTAATGTCTCTGTGGCAGCCCGCATCCACACTGCCAACTGCTCATGTTCCCTCACTTGATTCTTCCCCCAAAGCACCTTGTTGTGTATTCAAGAGACTTAGCTGGAAGCTGCAGCAGTAAAGGACTCCAGCTTAGAGCTGCAGCTGTGTTTGTTCACCCCATGCCCTGCTGCAGCGGGGCGCTGTTGGGTGCACAATTTCTGTTGCCTTTATTTGATTGCTTGTATCAACCTGCATCTTTTTGGGCAAAGGGAGGAAGTGGAGTAGGATTGCCCCAATAGGAGTTTGTGTTGTGTCAAGTCTGGGTGTGAACACATAGCTCGCCCCTGTGATACACCTGTGGCTCCTTCCTCAGTGAGTCTGTAAACAGGAACTCATGCCTCTGTGACACAGCAAGGACAGTAGCGTAGTTGGGTCCGGTGGCAGCGGGACAAGTCCCATCAGCTTGTTCGCTGGTGAATCTCATGTAGTTGTTAACATCCCAGTGCGTTCAGGCTGGGAGGAGTAGGCTGGTGTGGTGAAGAGGCTGCAGGGGGTTTTGGCCTCTTCTGCAGAGCCTCCTTGCTGAAGCCAGCTGGGTTTTTTTCCACAGTTACACACCAGTGACCAGAGAGAACATAGAGGTGAAGGAAGGAGTTGCAACAGAAGTGGATTTCTCCTTGCAGCCAACTGTAATGCCACCAGCTCTTAATGTCACACAGTTCACAGCAACGCCTGCTCCTGTCTCTACCATCACCCCCACCCCTGTGCAGGCAGAGGCCCCAAGCCCAACCTCTCTCCATCAACCCATCCAACCTGTGGACTTCCGCCACCATCACTTCTCAGACATGGAGATCTTTCTGCGGCGGTATGCGAACGAGTACCCCAACATAACCCGACTCTACTCCGTGGGCAAGTCGGTGGAGCTGCGGGAGCTCTATGTAATGGAGATCTCAGACAACCCTGGCATCCATGAAGCAGGTAACATAGGAAATCCTTTTTAGCGAGGCGGAAATGCAAATGACAGACCCTTTGCATCGGGAGATTGTGGGCAGAGCAAAAAGGAGCATAGGGCTGGCACCCGTCTGAAGAGAGACTGAGCTGCTTCTTACAGTATCCTTTTTAGAAAAAAGACCAGGTGCAGTGGGTGGCACTAGTGTGTTAAAGAGCATTGCTGGGGACATCTACACTGGTCGTGGAGCTCTGGGGACAGAAGGACCAAGGGGCTCCCCTGAAACAGTGTTTGTCCTTTCTGGTGTTGTGGGAGCAGAAGGGTAGATTTTAGGTTAAATGCCCTCTAGCCCTCCAAAAAGGCCTGAGAGCGCAATGCTCAGGGTGGTGAGATGTCTTCAAGCTTTAATGTAGTTAGTGGCTATAATTGTCTCTTTGTGGCCATGTGTCTGCAGGTGAGCCAGAGTTCAAGTACATCGGTAATATGCATGGGAATGAAGTTGTGGGGAGAGAGCTTCTCCTGAACCTCATCGAGTACCTCTGCAAGAACTTCGGCACAGACCCTGAAGTGACCGACTTGGTCCAGAGCACACGGATCCACATCATGCCATCTATGAACCCTGATGGCTATGAGAAGTCCCAGGAAGGTATTGCTGTCTGTGCTGAAACATCTGTGGGGTTTCTAGCTCTGAGAACAAGCTTTTAGGTTCATGGTACCTCTCTTGGAAATCTGGAAGCCTTGCTGGAGCAGAAGCGTTCTTCGCACAGGGAGGCTGGGAAGGGACTTGGTGTGTGCTGGGGGATGAGTGGGCAGACCCTGCACTGCAGGATGTGGGTGATCAACTGATGCTTGAAGCTGTTGGGAAGAGAGAGCTCTTATGCTTCATCAGTGCTATATGCTGCCCCTGTTTGGGTCCCCTTACGGTTTGTGGCTATCCCAAGGCTTATTTTAAAAAAAGACATTCCTTTGACACAGCTCATACTTGCTGTGCTTTAGTCCATGCTCTTAGTAACATGTGATGTGTGAGCCAGGCTGTCTGCAGAGCACTTGTCCAAGGATAATATAGACTTTTATCATGATGTTGAAGTTGGCAAAAACATCCTTCATGGAAGTCCTTAAAACTGCGTGGCTCTTGCATATTGGTAGAACAAAGTCTGTCCAGAATGATTTTCTGGAAGCAGAGTTCTGCTTGGGTTTAACAAAGAACTTGTCCAGCTGGTTTGAGCAGGGGAGCTCTGAGGTTTCTGCGGTCGTGACATCCGGCTGCTGGGATTGTTCGTGGTTTGCTGCCTTTCTGCTTGCTGTGGTGTGACTGGCACTGAGAACCTGTGCAAGCACCTGCTGAAAGGAGCCTCAGACACCTCTGCACAGAGCAGGCCTGTCACTGGAGCAGAGTATGGGTCTCCCATCACTCTGGGGTTTAGGAAGCCAGCACTGTTGTGCTCTCTGCTGTTTTCCATTAATTGATAGTTGTAAACTCTGTAGTTAAGAGGATGAAGTCTCTGCACTGAAGTGTGAACTTGCATAGGACACAAGCTTGAACATGTGTTTAATTTTCAGGAGACAGAGGAGGTACTGTTGGCAGAAACAACAGCAACAACTACGACCTGAACCGGAACTTCCCAGATCAGTTCTTCCATGTGGCAGACCCCTCGCAGCCAGAAACGCTCTCTGTCATGACCTGGTTAAAGACTTACCCATTTGTGCTCTCAGCAAACCTGCACGGAGGTACGTCGGCCAAACCAAGCTCCTTCCTCTGCACTGAGGTTTGAGGGATGGGAGTTTGCAGGGGTGTCTCCACTGTGTTGTAGGCCTGAACTGAGGAGCTGTAGCAGAGAGCTCTCTGCCCTTGGCATTGCTGTGAAATGGCAGGACTGAAGGCAGCCAGGTTCCTGTAGCAGGGGTAAGGCCATTTCCAAAGGGCCTACACAAAAACGAGTAAACCAAACCTTTTGTTTGTGCTGCTGGAACATGGATCGAAAGCTGGAAACAGAGGGTGAAAACTGTATCCTTATTTGTAGGGAATTGAAGAGGCTGCTGGGAAGATCCCAGCCACTTCTCCAAAGGGGAGCATATGCATCAGGGAGTAGCCAGCTCATTGCCTCTTGGGAGATGGGGATGGACTCTTGTCAGCGGCTGCTCAGCAGCTGGATCTGGGAATGTGACATAGTGCTGTGGCTGTTGGAGGTTTCATAGTGTTTATGAAACGAAGGGAATGAGGTGTAATCCTGAGGGTTCTCTGTCTTGAATTGCATGGTGGAACTATAAAATTTGCTGTAATTTAATTATCTTTTTGGAGTGATCTCTAAATTAAGTCTCAGTATTACAGCTTATTCCCTAGACAGTTTGTCTGCTGGCTTGTAGCTGTGGCAACTTGCAGGTGGTTGCTTTGTGCTAGCATGTTTTGTTTTGTAGTGCAGAAGTACCGTGTGTGGGTACGAGGGAGCTGGCAGGTCTCCAGCAGCGGTGGTGTCTGGGGTTCCACGGTGCTATTAGTACAACTTGCTTAGGGAAGGCTTCAGTGAGCCAAAGATGTTATAATCTGACAGTGCTTGCAATAAACTCTGCAAGGCTGAAAAACTACAGCAGTTGGGCCAAGGGCACCATGTGTGTTCTAGGAAATTCCTCCCCTTGCTTTCTCTCCCCTGTGAAAGTGATTATTGTGAGGTTGTGCTGATCCCTTCTCATGTAAGAGCCAAGCCTTTGATGTGTTGGGTTCACCTTCCCAACTGGGTGTGGTTTTATCTTCTTGTGCTTTTGTTGTCTCTTATCCACTGGGCTTAATGCTTTGTTTAATGCCAAGTCTTGAGAAACAGGACTTGGCACTCTTTTTGGAGAAAAAGAAAAACTACCCCTATTAATCTGAGGGATCACTTGGAAAGCGTGAAAGTACGAGTCAAAGCTTGTTTCCCCTGCAGGTTCTCTGGTGGTTAATTACCCCTTTGATGATGATGAACAAGGAATAGCCACATACAGTAAATCCCCAGACGATGCTGTGTTTCAGCAGCTGGCGCTTTCCTACTCCAAGGTAAAGCTCTAATGGGAAAACAGGCACACCCTGCTGGGTTAACTCCTGATGCTGTCGGGAACCTCCTGAGTGGCTGGTAGAGGAAGGCGCAGGTACTGTGAGTGTCTGGTGTTGCAGGCACAGCAGAAGGGTCCTGCAGGAGGCCCTCGTTCCATGAGGGGATGTCCAGCATGTTCTGTCTGCAGGCACTGTAGGAGGAGCACTCTGTGCAGGCACAGGGGCCATACACACTGAAGGGTGGTAGAAAATGCTGAAAACACAGGCTGGGAGGAGAGCAAGGACGTCCGTGGGTTGGGGTTGGGTGTGGGTGCAGTCTGTTTGTGCTGCAGCCGTACAAATGCACACCTGCATGAACCTCTGTGTTTGGTAACGCCAAGTGTGCGACTAATGTTAGAACAAAAGTGCCAGTGGCTGTAGAGTGCAGAGAGTCAGCTTCACGTCTTGTTTTTCAGGAAAATAGAAAGATGTATCAGGGAAGCCCTTGTAAGGATATGTACCCCACTGAGTACTTCCCGCATGGCATCACTAATGGGGCTGAGTGGTACAACGTGCCAGGTAAAGTAGACCTTAAATCTCTTACACTGTCTCTAAGTTAATGTATGTGCAGCTTAAGAAATGTAGTGTGATCGGTCGCAAACTCTGCGTTAGTCAGCCCAGATTACTGGGACTCAGGTTTCTTTTATAACCTCTTAAATAATGTACGCAGATAAAGTTATTCCCGGGGGAAGGAATTTATAGTGTAGTTTTTCTGGCTATTAGCAAAATGGTTTCATAAAATTTTACAGCAGTATATTAGCATGAAAGGTATTTACAAGAAGGATGGTTATTTGTCTGCTATTTTGGCACGCCTTTTGAAGCTTGAAGCTTGCCCTGTGTAAAAGCTTTCTCTCTTCAACTATAAAATGTGAGCTGTAGTTCGTACTTCATCTTTCTCTATTATCTGATTTTTTTTTTTTTTTTTTTTTTTGAGCTGTGGTACAATTGCCTTCAGGAGACCTTGTCAAAACTTTTTTTACATTCCTGTTTTAGGTGGGATGCAAGACTGGAATTACTTACATACGAATTGCTTTGAAGTGACCATTGAGTTGGGCTGTGTGAAGTATCCAAAAGCTGAGGAGCTGCCAAAGTACTGGGAGCAGAACCGCCGATCTCTCCTCCAGTTCATGAAACAGGTGAGACACTTTGAACCCAAGCGATTGTGTGAGCTGCCTCTGGGGATTACACTAGATGTGCCAGAATGAACAGGCTAATCTGTGGGCTGAAGCAAGCACTGCTTCCTGGCCAGACTGGGTACCTGCTCCACAGAAATCATCCCCATTAGAACATGTCTTGAGGACTCCTCTCCCCTCCTTCTCAACATACCAAAAATCTGTATGGAAAGAGCACCCAGGTGATGCAGGTGTGGGCTTTTTATTTACCACTACTTTCGTTTTTGCTAGGCTGGAGTGGCCCTTATGTGCTGTTCCTGTCTGAGTCAGGGCTGGTGGTAGTGCTGCACACCTGGGGCATGCAAACAAAGGTGTGGAGCAGAGAGTGCTGCAGTAGCACCCTGAGCCAAACAATTGCGCATTGTACTCATCAGGTGATCTTTGTCCATGCCAGCTGCTGGCGAGTCTAACCTGCAGCCTTTTGGAACATGTTGCTTCCCTGGGAATGCTGAACCTCCTGGGCTGGAAGCTGGTGGGATGTGGGTGTCAGCGATCCCACAGTGATGTGTGGGGTGGGAGGCAGAGCGAGGCCTGACACTCAGCAGGGCTCCGGGTCTGTGTGCAGGTTCACCGCGGCGTCTGTGGGTTTGTGCTGGATGCTATGGATGGAAGGGGCATTCTCAACGCCACCATCAGCGTTGCCGACATCAACCACCCAGTGACCACCTACAAGGATGGAGACTACTGGCGCCTCCTTGTCCAGGGGACGTACAAAATCACAGCATCTGCCCGAGGGTGAGCGAGCCGTGGCATAAGGAGCAAGCAGCTGCATGACTGACTTCCCAGTCAGGAGTAGTGCCATTGCCTCTGTCTACAGCAGATGAGTGTTTCTCCTGCCCTCTGGCCTGTGCAGACTTAGCAATGTGATGCTACCGTGATGTCAAAGACTGCCTACCTGGCGCAGATGTACAATCCAAGTCTTCCCTTGTTTGGAGGTGGAGTAGGGAAGGAGTTGATAACTTAGTGTCTTTAGGGGAAATTCTCTTGCAGGCAGTTGCCCACAGAAATGACTTCATCACTTCAACTGCTGCCAAAACCTTTGGGTTAAAGCAGCCTGACTTGTCGTCCTGCCAGTCTGCCACGTAACCCTGCAACACCTGAGCCAAAAGCAGCTCAGTGCCATGTTGGGCCCTGAGCTGCTCCCTGTCCTCCTGCTATTTCCATGTCCCTTTGAAGTGTTCTTGATCTTCATTTTTATGCTCTCACTTTTGGCTGGGGAGCAGTAGCAGTCCCATATGAGTGTCTGGTCAGGAAGGGGGATGGCTTATTGTGTGATGTCTCAGATGCCTGATGTTTCCTTGTGCCTTCTCTTCCCTGGGCAGGTACGACCCAGTCACTAAGACGGTGGAAGTTGGCAGCAAAGGTGGGGTGCAGGTCAACTTCACTCTTTCACGGACAGACATCAAAGTGGAGGAGGGGAAGGTGCCAGTCTTGAACACCCCAGACACCAGTGACCCGAACGAGAAGGAATTTGAGGCCCTGATCAAAGATCTCTCTGCTGAGAAGGGCCTGGAGCACCTCCTGCTTACCTCCTCGGGGGATGTCTCTCCTTATCGATACCGCCCTTACAAGGACCTCTCTGAGTTCCTCCGAGGCCTCTATCTGAACTACCCGCACATCACAAATCTCACCAGGTGAAAACTCAAAGCAGCAGTGCTCAGCTCCTCCCTGAGCAGCAGCCTGTGGTGGGGAAGTAGTGAAATGATGAGCTATGAACGCAGTGCAGAGATGGGGAGCTCGTCTCTCCCCTTCCCTGTGATCCCTGAGTTTGAGGGAGCCCCACATGTAAGAGCATAGTGGCAGAGCATTGGCTGCAGGGACTTGCAAATGCATCCATGTGCTTTTTTTCTGAGACATCAGACTTAAACCTGAGGTGCTGTCGGTTCCCCAGCGCTGGCTGGGACTAATGATATTCCCAGCATTGATATCCCAGGCTTTGCAAATGTTCTCTTCCATGCTCTCTATTTCCTCCGTTTTCCAAATCCTTTCTGACATCTACTCTGCTAAAGAGTCCTCAGCAAAAATGATCAAATTTGACTTACAAATCTCAAGTGGTCTTTTTTGATTGTCTGCCTTCAGTTTTTAATTCAATAGCATGAGACATGTTTGAGTCAGCTTGCCCTGAGCCAAGGTCTCTGCCGTCCTGCAGGAGACCAGCTGCTGCAGTCCTCTGCTTTCCTTTGTGACCTGTAGTGCTTACCCTCTGTCAGCTTTAGAAAGCACAAATCTCTGTCCCAGGACCTCATTTGCTTGTTGTCACCAGGCACAATGTGCTCATGTGCTGTCCCTGCTGGTGCCAAGACTGCTTTTCTGATCTGTAGCCTCTATTGTCCTTCCAGTTGCATCAGCCCTGGTTGTGTTCTCTGCTTTGCTTGCGTTCAGTTTGCTAACTTAATGACATGACTGTAGCAACAACTTCTGCATTACTGGAAATAGGCCTGCTTTTGTTCTCTAAACAGGGTGTTTTATGAATTAGTTTGCTGTCCAGCTGTATCCCGCTCTGAAGGAAAAAAAAAAACCAAAACACAAAAAACAACAAACCAACATTGGAAGCACAGAGGCATTTAGTTATGGTGGTGTTACAGGCTATATAGAGATATATGGAGCATTTGGCATCCTGTACATGTGGACCTGGATACATTCTTACACAGATGCTTGTGTTCAAACTGGTGTTCATAGTGAATTTGGTTCAGTGCTGCTGCAAAACTCTGATGTGGTTGTGTGTAGCGTGTCACATGTCTTTGCAGCCTGCTCATGGAGGTAGTGCCCAGTTCCTTTCCACACCAGGATTTCTACATAAGGGCAGGCTCTGTTCCTGAGCTGACACTCTGGTTTCTCATCTTTTGGCAGTTTGGGTCAGAGTGTTGAGTTCCGTCAGATCTGGTCCCTTGAAATCTCCAACAAGCCCAACCAGTCAGAGCCTGAGGAGCCAAAGATCCGCTTTGTTGCTGGTATTCATGGAAATGCTCCTGTCGGTACAGAGCTGCTCCTGGCACTGGCAGAATTTCTTTGCATGAACTACAAGAAAAACGCTGCTGTTACAAAGGTGAGAAGCCAATAGGAGGGATCATCTTGGAGCCCTCCAGTTAGATCTTGAGAAGACAGTGCTCGCTGGGAGAGCCTTGTCTTGTTAACAGTGGCTTGTGGGTTGCAGGGATCTGACACATAGTGGGGAGGTGGTGTGAGATCCGTGGGACAGTGGGAAGCTCTGACTGCTGAAATCAATCTAAGCAGCAGTTCCTAAGATGAAGCAAATGAAATGTACAGCGAATGAACCCTACTAATTGCACCTTATGTACTGTTTCTCCTCCTCTTCTTCAGCTGATTGACCGAACACGGATTGTGATTGTGCCTTCCCTGAATCCAGACGGACGCGAGATAGCACAGGAGAGAGGCTGCACATCGAAGATAGGCCAGACTAATGCCCATGGCAGAGATCTGGACACAGACTTCACAAGTAAAGCAAACTAAAGCAAAGTGATGTGTAGTGTCCCTGTAGAAATGCAGGCTGCTGTAGAAGTCTCATGCTACCTGCTCTAGGGTTGGATGTAGTTGTTTGGTTACAGGGTCTACCTGTAAAGAGAACAGCACTCCTGCCCTGGAGTCCTGCCCTGGAGCCCAGGCAGCACAGCTGCTGGGAAGCCTCCAAAGCTTGGATCCCCCTTACAGAAGTAATTTGCAGTCCCTTATTTGCAAGGAAAAGATGAAGCAGAGTTCTTTAGGAATAGTCTAGAGGTTGGGTAACACTGAATGTATTTTTCCTGTTAATTGATTTCTTTCAACCCCCATTTCTGAAAAATGCCCTCTGTTCATGCTCCCTGGAAACAGTCTCCTTTTTTCACACTTTTCTGGTTTCCGTGTAACTGCCTGCTGTATCCGTAGCAGAGTATTGGTGCTATGCCCACCCTTCCTGGGGACAAAATGTTCTGTTTGGCCAGGTTTGTCTGGGATCATCCCCAAATGCTTTCTTAAGAAATTGTCAGTTCAGTGACATTGAGGAGAGCAAACACACACGAAATAACCCTCTGCATCACAAAAGTAAATAGCTTGGGGAAATAGTGATGGGTCACATTTGTTTAGCTTTGCTTCATCTGTCAGGTGCATCTGCTGAGATCTGACAATACTTTTTAATACATGCAGCAGACTTAATTTCTGACATAAACAAAGAATGTACTTCTGCTGGCCTTTCAAATAGCAGAGGAAAATGTTGTCAATTCCCTTTCTCCTATTTGCTGTTCTTATTTACAGGCAATTATTCCCGGTACTCGGGGACACGAGAGCCTGAGACCAAAGCCATCATAGAGAACCTGATACTGAAGCAGGATTTCAGCCTCTCTGTTGCGCTAGATGGAGGATCTCTGCTTGTCACTTACCCGTACGATAAGCCAGTGCAGGCAGGTATGATTAACTCCTCCAGGGCCTTGCATGCACAGTTACCCTCGGGCTGTCTCTGCAGGGGTTCATGTGACCTCACGGTGTAAGAGCTTTTTGCACTGGTGATGTTCTGTAGCCTCTGTTTGTGTTCAGCCCTTTGTATCTGGAGTTGACAGACTGTTAAGTAAAGCTATTAAACCTCACAGGGTTCAGCTAAGGATCAGAACACTTACCATTTCTGTTCCTACAACAGTGTTTCAACTTTTCCTCTACCATCCCTCAGAGGAAATCTAGAATGCCCCTGAAACAATGTGTGTCACTGATACAGGATCATGGGGTTAGAATGGGAATCTGATTCCCCCACCCCCAGTGAATAGGAGTTGCACTCTCAAAGTCAGTCTCACTTTTCTTTTTGTAGTGGAGAACAAAGAAACACTGAAGCATTTGGCATCTCTCTATGCAAACAACCATCCGCTGATGCATTTGGGCCAGCCAGGCTGTCCAAATAAGTCAGGTATGTTTGGCTGAATCCTTTAACCCCGTGTTGGCTTGTGCTGGGCTCTGCTAGGAGCAGATCTGTCTGACAGTTATGTTCTTGCTCTCACAGATGAGAATATTCCTGGGGGTGTGATCCGTGGCTCTGAATGGCACAGTCACTTGGGAAGTATGAAGGTACTTCATTATGGCACAAGACTTTCCACCTCTGCTAAACACACATTAAAAAACTGTATTTGTTCTGATGTCTGGGCAAAACTTCCCCACCTCCAGCTGTACTTTGCAAAGCTTTTGCAATACCACTTCTTTTGTTGTAACTGTGTTTTTGGTTTTTGCAGGATTTCAGCGTTATGTTTGGTCATTGTCCTGAGATCACTGTTTATACCAGCTGCTGTTACTTCCCAAGTGCAGGGCAGCTTCCCAGCCTCTGGGCAGACCACAGGAAATCTCTCCTTAGCATGCTTGTGGAGGTGAGCTGCAGTCTGCGGGAGGAAATTCTGGCAAGGAGCGACTGGGTGGGGAGGGGGAGTGGAAGAGGGCTATATGGAGAGTCTTTGTATTTTTATTGGTGCTATGTAATTACAGAGGGTCAAAATTTAGACTGCATGAGGAATGGATTGAACAGAGACAGCAAGTGACCAGGAAATGTATTGATATGAGAGTTAAACTTCTGTGCTGTTTTGCCTCATGGTGGGCCAAGCAGTCCTTGCAGTATTGTGCACTCTTATCTAACATGGGGGTCAGGGATGGAGAACAGGCTGTAATTTGAGATTGTATTTGATTAGATCCTGTTTTAGTTACAAATGTGTCATATGCTTGGATCTGAACGTGAAGTGTTTGAAATGCTATATTTCAGGTTCATAAGGGAGTCCATGGATTTGTCCAAGACAAGAGTGGCAAGGCAATTTCTAAAGCTACCATTGTTCTTAATGAAGGTTTGAAGGTCTATACTAAAGAAGGTGGCTATTTCCATGTGCTGTTGGCTCCAGGTTTGCATAACATCAATGCGATAGCTGATGGATACCAGCAGAAGCATGTCAAGGTACGTGAATGTCTATATCAGAGATCTTTCTTCTGCTCCTTCTCATATAAAGGCATCCCTATTCCAGGCTCTGCCTTGTTGACTGTGTTTAGCTGCTGATTATATGCCCAGGGTAGCTGTATTCTGCCTTGATAAAATGGATGGAGAAGAATTTCCCAGCACAGCAGGGTTGTTTTTGTCAGTAGCTTTTCCTTCCGTTGTATTTGTCTCTGGCATCCACCTGGTCCTGCCCTGGTCAGCCAGTACCGCTCTTGTCTAACAGAGGTGCAAGCTTTGAGACAGCTTTCGTGTCTTTCTGCAGGTCTTTGTACGTCATGATGCACCCAGCTCTGTGTTCATTGTATTTGACACGGAAAACAGGGTATTTGGTCTGCCAAGGGAGCTGGTTGTAACTGTGGCAGGTAAAGTGACACTTTTGATCAAAGCTTTGAGCTTTGCTTTCTGTACCAGTTCATGCTGACAATGACCCTTCTTTTCACTGAACTGGAAAAACAGCCTGTGAACTTAAGCCATCTCTGCTTTTCCTTCTGAACACGTGCTTGTCCTTGCAAACTGGTCCAACAACCCTTGGATCTGATGTGCTGGGCTGGCAGATGGGAGGCGAGGGAAGCAGAGAGTGTTGCAGGGGTCTGAAGGGTCCAGAATGGACTTTGAGATGCCTGGAATGGGGAGAGCATGTTTGTGCATAGAGCTGGGCTAGGAGATCCTGCTTTTTCCCCCGGGGTTTCTTTGAGTGGTGTGGCACCAGGTAAGAGTAAAGATATTTTTTTTGTCGAGGTGGCATCTGTTGGGGAGGCTAGAGTTTATACCCAGTAGTCTGCAGAGGAGTTCAGTGATGCCATCTTAGATTACAAACACAGAAAGTAAAGCTAGGGAAGTCCTGCTCTGGGAGCACCTCTCTCGCATGGTATGTCTTCTGTGGCCTGGGAGGAAGGAGCAGGGTCACAGCGAAGTGAAGGAAGTGGCTGTGACTGTAGAAGGGAAGAGAGATGGTGGCAAGCCTAGGAGCCTCTGGGGCAGGGGAACATGGAATTAACTTTAATGTCTTCTGTCTGGCAGGTGCAAGTATGTCTGCTCTGGTCCTCACTGCCTGTATCATCTGGTGTGTCTGCTCGATTAAGTCCAACAGACACAAGGATGGCTTCCACCGCCTCCGACAGCACCACGATGATTATGAGGATGAAATCCGCATGATGTCCACTGGCTCAAAGAAGTCCCTCCTGAGCCATGAATTCCAGGACGAAACAGACACTGAAGAAGAAACACTGTACTCCAGCAAACACTGACACCTCCCGGGCAGGAAAGGAAGTTCCCCATGGACCAGAGCTGATGGTGGGGGGCGATCCCTGTGGTTCAGTTTTGAAACATTAGCTTGCAGGATGTGTCCTCCAGAGGTGTGGGTGGCAGCTCCCAACTTCCCTCTACTGTTTGCTCTGTTCCTATGTATGTGCAAATCAGTGGGTGTTGGAGGCTGTGTTTGGGCTAAGGACATGACATGTTAATGTTTTTGGGTCAAGATCTGGAGGTTCACATGATGATGTTTGAAAGGCAACTTAACAGGGTGGCCAGCAGAGTTCCTAGCACTTCCCCAGCATCTCAACACAGTGAGCAGATGGGGGGGAAGTGCCCCAAGACCTGCATGGGGTTGTAGTTACAACACTCCAAAGCAGTTTCTCTACCTGTTTTGATTCCATCTTTTTCACTCTGTACTTGGGGGAAGCCAGATCCTTCACTTGACTCCACATTCTGCAGAGCAGCCCTTGGAAAAAGACTGTACTTGGTTCTCAGCTGCTCCGTTAGAGCTCTTCCCCACCATGAGATGCTGTGGCCTGCTATGATCTGCAGTGGTTGTGGAGCACCTCTAACGTGTTGCTAGTTCCAGGCCGTGACTTGGCATCCTGAAAGCTGGGGGAGGTGACATCCATTCTTGATGTGAGCTGGAGAAAGGAGCAAATGTCAGAGCTTCAGTGAACTCTGACAGAGTTCAGTTGCTTGCCAGCTCTGTGGTGCTGCTGTTCGTGACTTCTGCGGAAGACAGAAATTTTATCCCCATCAGCCTGGGTTGCTTCTCGTTTGTGTAGTAGAGTTGGCCTTAACAGCACTGTGTCTGAGAGAGCAACTGAAGATGGTTCTAAGCAAATGGATAAACTGATTGTGGTGGATACTGTAGAAAAGCAATCATCTACTGACTCCACCTGATCAGTTTTGGTCAAATCCACCACTATTCAGGAAGAAACACTGAAATCTGACCACTGCTTTTTATTTGAGCATTATCGGAGCAGCAGGGAGAGGTCATGGGAGTATCCATGGCTCAACTTCACTCTTAAATTTTGAAGAAAAGCTGCACCATTTACCATGGTCCACCTAATACCATTTATTGACCAGAGCACTTTGGAAACACCCTTTCAGCAAGCTCTGGTGATGGTAGGCATCAAATTAGCCTGCTCGCTTGCCTCTGTTCTGCTACTACAGCGCTCCTGAAGTATGTAGCAAGAGCTCCACCTGCTCGTGTGTCTGCAGTACTGTCTACTGTGGCAGGGGCCTGGCTGCACCACCTGAGGAAGGGCTGAACGGCTGTGCTGAAAGACAAGGGAAAAACAGCCACATTCGGTTTTGTAGCACTTGGCAGGAAGCTGGAAAGAGGAGGCGCAGCATGCATCCCCAAGACACAGGAGATTTGTGGGGAATAGAAAGGATGTCCAGAAGGGAAGAATGGCTGAAATGTTTGATTTCCAAAGCCTTTATGCATCTCTGAAGTTCCTGTGCTTTCTGGGCAGAAGGCTGGGGTTAGAATAGGCACTTATTCTCTTGCTGCTCATTTTCTATTTTTAATTCTTGCCCTGCTGATCCAAGCTCCAGTGTGCAGGAGCCTGGTGCAGCAATGTCTTAGGCATCTCATTTGCCCTGAGCTGATCTGTTCTCCAGGAGCCTGGGGAGGTCCACTAGTGAAACTTCCTCGGTGTGGGGGCGTTGCACCCAAATGTATGATGGGGTCTGCTCTGCAGGGCTCTGACCTGGTCTCCAACGGGGAACCTACTGCACAGTTCCCTGAGAGAAGGCTGTTGGGCCATGTCACCTGGGGAAGGAGCTGTTCCTCACCTCTGCCTGCAGTAGATGCCGTTCCAGAACCATGGGGCTGTGCTGCCATGCTCATCATCTTGGCTGATTTTGTGCAGCTAGCTGGAGGGACAAAGATAACCCTTAGACACCAGCATGCCTTTTTCCCTGTTCCATGGGGAATTACACTGCAAGAAGCATGTGATAAGATCTGGCTGGGGAAGAGTGCTGGGAACATGGACATGAGGCTGAGCCTTCCCTGTGCTCCTGTCCTGTACTGCTCTGGTATTAAAGAGCTGCTCTCATTGCCTCTGTTCTACAGGAGCCATAAACATGGTGGTACCTGCTCCCAGCTCATTGTGCTGACCAGGGGATGGATGGGGTTTGGTCCTGGGCTGCGACCCTTTTCCATGTGTACAGCACAATAGTGTTAAATCCTGCCACAATCTCTGGACCATTTTCCTGCTTCTGAGGGCTTTAACAAGAGACACAGCTAGGGTTTTATATTGAAGTTGAGTTTGCAAATGGCTCGTTGGGCTTTGTTTCCTCTGGCAGCAGGTAACGGACTGAGCTGGCTTTGCTTTGTCCCACTAGCAATAAGTCTCATTGGGAATTGGCCCTTTCCCTCTGAGAGTGCATTGTGCAATTAAGCTTGGAGTAGGTAGATACTTCTAAGGTGAGTGGATTTGAGGTGTTTTGCGAACATGTGAGACTTTTCTACACAGCAGGACCAGGTGGGGTGTCTGGCTCTTGCTCCATGCTCAGAGCCACAGCAAGTAAGCGCTAGGGCTGCCTGTTGCCAGTTTTCAGAAGGCAGGAGCAGCCTCCCCTCACCATCAGTCTGTCTGTCCATCCGTCCACCCACGGGAGTGCCTGTGCTGCTTCTGGTGAGGAGCCAGTCCCTCACAGGCGCTTGTCTGGGGCGTGTGTCGGTCTGTGCACTGTGCCTTCAAATGTACATTTTTAAAAGGGACTTGAATCGCCTTTTCCTGGAAGTGGGACGGGGCGGCACTAGTGTGAGGCAAGGCTTGGCTCTGCCCTCAGCTGGGCCCTCTGTTTTTTACCTGTATACTGAGATCCAATAATCTGTATAAAACTATTTTGATGTCCATTTGCGTTGTCTCGTTCTTCTGACAAGGGGCAGCTGGGGCTTGGGGCCGCAGGGAGGACGCTGGGCGGCCAGAGTGGACCGGGGCCTGGGGCGGGGGTT
>NW_010527822.1:0-207 GCF_000687285.1 Phaethon lepturus
AGCCCCCGCAGCTTGGCCCGGCTGTAGGAGAAGCTCCAGCACTGTGGCTCTGCCTGCGGAGAGACCCGGCCACCTCGTGGGACAGCCACAGCCCCACCATCACTGGGGATGGCACCCCTGTGTGGGACAGGACAGATGTGCCCCCCCCCTCAAATGTGACCCCAGCTGGGGGGCAGAGGGGAGAGACACCCCCCTCAGCCTCACCTC
>NW_010527822.1:465-665 GCF_000687285.1 Phaethon lepturus
GGTGCATTGTGGGAAACTCCCCACTCCAGCTGCCACCCGGAGCAGGGGATGGGGACCAGGCTGGTGGGACAGAGGTGGTGTCTGAGCTGGGGAGGGGACACTAGGCTGCCCACAGCAACCTTGCGTGGGGCGCAGCCCCCAGGAGGGCATCGCTGCGGGCCATGCCCCAGTAGAGGGCGGCAGGACACGGGGAAGGGGAC
>NW_010527823.1:0-4082 GCF_000687285.1 Phaethon lepturus
TGCAGAGTCAGAGCTGCCGACTGCAGTAAACAGCGAGCTGGGGGAGCGGGGAGCGGCCCGTGCCGGCGTGAGAAGCGGGGCAAAAACCTTTTCTGCATCCCCTCGCACCCCTGGCCCGAAGGAGATTTAGGAGTAGATGGTATCTGCTCCCGCAGCCAAGGCTTTTTTTTTTTTTTTTTTTTTTTTTTTTTTCGTGCTTTCGCAAGACGGTGCGCCGAAAGCATTACAGACCTTGCTAACGCTTCTGCTCACATGCGAGCCTTTTATCTCGGCAGCGCAGTTGGAAAAGCTGAATCACCGCGGAGGGAGTGAGGACGGGAGGGTATTTTTTCATATGCAACAGGCTGCTCTCTATTTGATCTTCACAGTCCCTATTTCTATCAATATTCCTAAAGCTGAGGGATCAAACGCGGAAAAATTAAAACCATGCTACCACGCTAAATAAGATTAAGATCGTGGCAATCTATTGACTGTTCCTTGGGGAAATCATTTTGTTGCTGCAGGAGCCGTGGCCCGTCCCGTCCCGGAGGCAAAGTTTGTGTTTCAGGAACGGGCGATGGGAAAGAGAGGTTCGGGAGACTGCATCCAAAGCTGGCCAGGAGCAATCTGAAGCGCCTGTGCTCCTGTCCCCCTCCGTGCTCCCAGCCTGGCTCCATGGCCATTGCTGGTCCATGGAGTCAATGAGATTTGCCAAGCTAAGCTCAACCATCCCTGCTTTTACAACCCACAAGCGAGTCCCACTGCAGGTCTCAAGGGATTTTGACTCCAGGCCCCAAAAAAGAACTCCTGCATTTTCAAGTGTGGGTGGATTCAAGATCTCACTTAAAAACCACAACTGGAAACACGTTTGTGGGAGCCGGAATCCTTCAGAACTTCAGCTCTGGAAGTTTGTTCTTCCAGAAGTGTTCTGCCCTCGCGTCACTCCCCTCCGACTCTTAGGAGTTAATTTTTATTTGAAAGGACTTCATAACAGTTTGAATTCCTGGCCACCTGTTCTGGCTGCTTCTGTGGAAGGAGAGCTTTTTTTGGAAAGCCCAGCCTCAGCCATGAGGCCAGAAGCCCCTTGAAAACACGAGTCCATGTCCTGCATGCCTTTTCGCCGAGGGCTCCTCCGTGTCCAACCTCTGCGTCATTCCCTGCCTTGCCAAGGTCTTGTCAGCTTTCAGGGCAGGGTGGAAAGCCTCTCTTTCCTCAGGGGTGTGGGGCCGGTGGTGGGCCCTTGCACGTGCGTGTTTTGTAGCCTTTTGTAAGGTTTCTTACGTGGCAAAATCTTTGTAGTGCATTTTACTTTAGATTTCTTTTTTTTTTTTTTTTTTTTGATGGTGTTTCTTACTTTTCTCTGAGGAAACCCACTCCCTTGTATATTTGAAGCAAGCTGAGATGCAGCCAATTGTATTAGTTCTGGCTGGAGCAAAAATGCATAATGAAACACTGGATGTGTGGTGTGAGTCCAAAATAAATGGTCACTAGCAGAGCCAGCAAAAACTGCAAGCACAGTCTGCAGAAAGGGAAAAGCTTGGACTCTACCTGCGGTGCTCTGCATTTTTGCAAAGGGAAAAAAATTAACTTTGAGGCCTAGAGAGCATGGGAAGAGGCGCTGGGGCACTGTGCCTTTTTGATTACGTTTGTGAATTGTGGTGATTCTTGCATTTTTTATGAATACAGCATCTGTAAGTGGGAGAAGGTGTTTTGTCTGCTAACCTGTATTCTCAAAGCCCAGCAGTTTGGTTTTTATGTGCCAGATGTCAGTGTGCCCTGATTCTTCAGGCAGCTGGGTTTAAAGCTTCCCTGTATCAGAGAGGTGTTACAAGGATAACTCCATTAATGCATGTGGAAATCTGGTACTGCAGCAATAAAGACCCTGTAAATATTTACACAGACAGGCAAGCTCATGGAAATTTTACACTGTTAGCTTAACTTCATTACAAGGAAGTAGTTGAGAAAGTCAGCAGTGTATTACATTCATTTTTCTTTTTAATTAAACATTGACAGCGTATCTGGTGCTGCTTCAAGCCACGAGATTCAGAGGGACACTGCTCTAAGGATTTTGCAATCTGCAGGGAAATACCAAGTCTCAAGCGAAGGAAAAAAGTAACATGGCTGCTATAAGAATAAATCTTGCCAGTCAGACCTCTTACACTTTCAAGTATTAATAAAATAGTGGGTAAAGAACAACCAGAGGATGTAATTTGTTTGGACATTTGAAAGCTTTCTGATAAACACCCATACCAGAAACTGTTAAGGAAACTTGGTAACCACAAAGTGAGAGGTAGAGTCCTGTCATGGATTAAAATCTGGTTGTAAATGGGTATGGAATAAATGGCCGATTCTAGTCGGGAAAGAGATTAATAACGAGGTGCCCTAGAGAGCAGGACTCAGACTGATATTGTTTAATGCTTTATTAATAACCTGGGGGTGAATAGCGAAGTGGCAAAAGTTGATGTCAATAGAAAAGTACTTAGCTTAGGTCAGGAGCAACTTCAGAAGGATTTAATAAAATGGCAGGACCATATGCAGAAGTATGAGGAGAGCCTGGAAAGTGCCTTCAAAACCTACAGCAGCACTCCCGCTCCGCCTGGCACGTGGGCTTGTCCCACGCCTCTGTGATGGTGAGGGTAGGTAAGCTGAGGACAGGCAGATGTTTCCAAGCATCTCAAGCACTGTTTCACTCCTCCCAGTTGCTGCCCAGCTCCCCCGGTTGGTTCTGCCGGGAGGAAAGACTGAGCTCCCATATGGCAGGCCGCTCTACTAGTCTGTGAATAATAGCCCCTCCAGCTCCTCCAGTAATCGTTTAAAAAAAGCTGCTGTGAGCTCCCGTGGCTGATCCTTCCCCGAGGACATGCCAAAGGCTCTAGGTCACCTCCCACAGGCGTTTCAAAAACAACGTGTTTGGTCTGATGAGAGTGGCAGCAAGCCGCAAGTCTGCTTAGTCTAAGAACGTAAGCTCCTGGGTGCTGCCTGGCACCTGGAAAAACAAAATCTGCCAGCACAGCTGGGGTGCAAGTATCTGTGTGCAAATAGTGGTGGCATCACCTAGCGCGTAAGGGGGTAAAGGCGCCTGAACTTGCCGCCACGGAGCGTTCGGGTGAGTTGTTTTGTGCCTTTTTCTTCCCACTGGTTTCACCCTTGCGGTGTGGCTGTGTCTTGAAAAAAAACGCTGATGTGAACTGTAGCATCGTGACCTGGCGCGGACCTGAACTCGCGTTGCAAGTGCCTTATGTGAGCCCGGTACGCAGACAAACGTACTCACCAGCAGCCTGGATGGCGTTTGACGGTACCTCTGTGCGGTCTCGTTGCTGGCGGTCCTCCGTTCAACTGTTCTCCACAGTGCCACCCAAACACAGGGCAGGCTCCCATGGCTTTTGGAGGTAATGACATTCATGGAAATTCAAGCGGCTGTTTTTCACAGGGTTTTATTACCGTTTTGTTTTTAACCAGCGGGTCATTTCCAAGGATACTATTCTGGAAAAGAAAGCAACTCATAAAGAAAGATTTTTTAAAATCCTCTTGATATTGACTTCTAAAGTATTTTGAAGTACCAGCCACAGAAGAAATTGTTTTTAAATCCCCTCTTTCATCTGATGATTTATATTACATTAGAAATGCCCGGCGTCCCCAGCGTCAGGAGTAGCAGGTGGGGTGCCAGTGCTGCTCGGAGAGGGCTCTGTTCCCAACGGGAGCTGGACGGAGTCGCCTCGAGTGGGAAGTCGGAGTCCCCATGCGAGTGGGAAGCGACTTCTCTCCGATCCTGCAGCACCCGGGAGGCAGCGACCCAGGGCTCCCTCCTCGCAGGGAACCACCCCCCTTGCCCCATTTCACCACTTACCACCATCGCTTTTCTCCGTAAGTGCCATCCAAAGAAAAGCTGTGGGAGCTTGTTCTGAGGAATCGGGATAGGCCGGAGTCTGGGACAACCCGTGGCTCTGAGCAGCGGCAGCGTTTAAGCACGAAAGACTAAAACTCAGCTGTTTGAGTTGAAAACGCGGGGGCAGAGCGCTGGCGTTTCCCTGGAAGGGGCTGCCTTCTGCCTGCCTTGCGGCCCCGGTGCGGTGGGGGGTACGGGCGGCGCGCCCGGGACCTTC
>NW_010527823.1:4113-6743 GCF_000687285.1 Phaethon lepturus
ACAGCTGCCTCGCTGCGTCCTTCGTGCTCATCTCTCCAGGCTCCACTCGTGGTCTTGTGCTCATCTCCCCAGCATCCGCTCTTGTCTCTCCCACCTTCACCACCCCGCCTGCTTCTCCCCGCGCACTCCCTTTTCCCTGCGTGCAGCAAGGCTCTCCGCTCACCGCTTCTGCTCCTTCCTCCTGCCAGCAGAGAAAATGGCCCTTTCTCAGCCGTGGCCGCCGCCTCCTCCTCTTCCTCACCCGGGCCTTTGAGGGCTGCAGCGACCCGAGCCACCTCCGGCAGGGCAGTGCTGATTCCTTTGCTCCTGGCTCCCGGAACGATTAGCAAAGGCTGGCATTTTGTTAATCCAGGCGTAATTAATCACCACCAATGTTTTTATTTTAATTCCTCTGTTTCCGTAGTCTTGAAAAGCTTTAGGAGCTGTGAGCTTTTATACGTGGTTGTAGATGATACCGATGCAGATGTTTTACCAAGTCATAAAACGCTTTGCAGCAGTAGTATTTTTTTTAGAGGGTCTAAACAAGTTTGGATTAAGATCAGGACAGAAACACGAGGGCCAGACTGGAGAGGTACAGAAGGAGGTTGTCTGATCTTAGCTGTTCCAGCAGCGTAGAGTAATGGAAAGGATCAGGAACAGCGTATTTTGTACTCAGGAGACCATTCCTTGCTATCTACCAGCTCACAAAGACATGGCAAAGACCTGGATCTGTAGCTTATTCCTGTGCCTTTAGTACTACCTCCAAGGATGCTGGCAGGATAATCACAGCAGTGGTTCTCCGAGGTGGCAATGTGGTACTTTCCATGAGAGTACCCAAGACTGCGTCCAGGAAAGATGTTGGGCTGCTTTACAGCCTCTCGTTTGAGTAGACAAGATGTTTGAATTGTTTCTCAGAGTCGCTTAAAAAAAAAAGGCATGTGAAAATGTCAGAGAATTTCCTCTTTACCTTTCCCACCCAAATACAAAATCAAATAAAAGCAAACACATGGGACAAATATAAGAGCAGCCCCCTCCGCACGTATTCTCTGTGATACACAGGCTGTTTCCAGATGTATGGATTAGACCTCATCCAACTACTGCTTAAAGCTCAGCCTTCGCCTATTGAGTGAATACTCACCGAGTCGGAAACTTCTGGGAAAACTAATGCACTAGGTGATCAATCTCCACTTTCTGCAGTGATACAGGCCACTGCATCTATTCTGTGACCCTGTTGCCATCTTCTTCGTTCTTCAAGCCTGCTAAAGCATAGATTTAAAGTCCCTGGAATGTAATTAAAAATGAAAAATAAAATATGTGATTTTTTTTTTCTTTTGCCTGCATATTTTTTAATCAACTGTTGCAATAGTGTAGGAAATATGTAGCCCTGACAGCATGAGCAGTGAACTACACTCATGGTGAAAAAGCAGAGCATCAACACTGCATCATGTATAAAAAACATCTGCATCATGTATAAAAAAAACATCTGCATCACGTAAAAAAAACCAAAACCCACAAGTGTTTAAAAGCACTTCAGGATCTGCACTCAGAAACAGTTCAGGATTTTCACACATCATGTGGATGAACATCTCACATAACTGCTTTTGCTAATTGAATATTTGTGTGTGTGGTTGGACCCCAGATGAGAATTTTTCAGACATAAATATGCCTGCAGTAGCAGTAAGTACGTGGTCACCTGGGCACTCACATCGGTCACTTGTGCAGGGCTCACGCCCTAGGCTGTAGTTGTTACTACTGCCTGACACGGTGCTTACTATTTTTGGTCCCGATTCCAATCCCTACCTGCTTCAGCACTCATCTCTTATTTTTTAGCGATACTGGTATGAACAAGACTAGACCAAGGTTTTTGCAGCTATAGGTGTACAAGAGGCACCTCGGTTTTACAACGGCCAACTTTACGGTGCCGTGTCGCTGACGGGATTTTTATCTTCACGTTATGCACCAGAAGAGCCTGGGCATCCCAAGAGAGAGAAGAGCCTACGAATGGGGGTCAGGAGCACCGCCGGGCTGAGGGAAGAGCTGCTGAAGCTCATCAGCCCGCAGAGAGAGCAATACAGAGCTAGGTGCCTGGCTTAAGGCTGGAAGGTGATGCCTCTGCACTTGGGATTCAGACCCTGAGAGACCCCTGGGCAGGTTGAAAGAGCAGAGACTGAGGGTCTGTACTGGTACCTCATCGCGTAACCTGGTGGTCAGGAGTGTCACCTGCCATCCAGGAGACCGAGGCACCCGAAGCCCTGCATCGCCTGCCCGGAGTCCATCCCTCATCCCTCACCTCGTGCTGGAGTACTCTGGCAGGAGAGCAGCAGGTAGGATTCCCTCCGTCGTGACTACTCAAACTGGGCTATGTACTAAAAACTATCACAGAAATTATTCTGTGTGCCGGTGTTTTTTATCAGCTGCTGCGTAAGAGTGTCGGTCCCCGGGTAAATGATGAACCGAGGAAGCCGGGACAGGCAGCACCCACATTTCCAGCAGCCGGGGCACGTTTAACTCTTAAGAGCCCAAAAGGTGGATTTAAAGGCCAGTCTGCTGACGTCGGCTTTAGGAAGGCGAACGCGCTGCGCCGGGCGGCGGAGCCCCCAGGGACGGCTGCGGGGTCAGACCCTCCCCGTGTGCTCACGCCCGCAGGGCTC
>NW_010527824.1:0-645 GCF_000687285.1 Phaethon lepturus
TTGCCGGCTGGGGCTAAACCACGACAGAAGCTACTAAGTTATTTCACTTATTGTCTAGACCATCTATACCTTTTCATTGAGACCATATTTCATTTCATGCAGTGAAAAAACAACCACAAACAGGAGCAATACTCAGCTACAACAAATAGTGTTGCTGTTTCAGTAAATAGCATTCTTCCCTTAAAGGTGTTCTCAACATGTTAAAATGAGACTGTACTCTTACATTGCAACAGACGCTGAAGCAGTGCAAAGAGCAGCAGCAACAAGCAGCAGAGAGGAATACACAAGGACAGAGACTATAGCTGAACAAGGAGCATTCCCCAAGTGACTGAGCCCAGACCCACTGATTGGACAAGCCAGCAAGGGGCGGAGCCTGCACCCAGCAGCACAGATGATTTAAACAGGCTAAAACAACCTGCATTAAAGCCAGTGCTGAAAAGAAACAGTAGGGAGGTATGGTCATAGGTGACTCCCTCCTTAGCAGAACAGAGGCACCCATTTGCAGACCGGATTCTCTTTTCAGGGAAGCTTGCTGCCTCCCTGGGGCCCAAATCAGGGATGTCACCAGATGACTGACAAGCTTAGTACAGCCTTCGGAGTATTACCCACTCCACCTCTTTCATGTGGGTACTAATGATGTCGCAA
>NW_010527825.1:0-211 GCF_000687285.1 Phaethon lepturus
GGCCGCGTCATCCCCCGCGTGTGTTTTCAGGCTCCCCTGCCCTCATTTGCATGGGCCCTGCCTGCCCGGCCTCGTAATCTGCCACTAAGTGGGACTGCCGACGAACGCTGCGATAAATTTAGAAAGAAATCTTTGTGTGGGTCAGAGGAAAAACACGGCGGCCTGGGGAATCCGAGCTGCGGCGACGCGGCGCGGGTTGATTTTCCTTTGC
>NW_010527825.1:242-2089 GCF_000687285.1 Phaethon lepturus
TCTGCTCGCTGCCTGCGAGGCGGCCTAGCGCCGAGGCCCTGCTGCTAAACGCAGGGGGACCCGCAGGGTTTACAGGTGGTCCTTACTCTGCTGGCGTTTATAAACCAAGGACGCCTTCATCTAAAAATAATCCGTTTTCACAAACATTAGTGAAAGAGCAGCGGGGAGGATGGCAGCCGGCGCGCGGCTGCGCTGCCCCGGCTCGGAGCACGACCTGACATTTCAGCCGGAGCCTCTTAAAGAGCAAGTTTACCTTCCGCCAGGATTTGTTCCTCCGCAGGAGCAGGGAAGGCAGTTTTACTTAATTCAGGCTCCTGCCTGCCACAGCACAGTGGCATTGTTCCCGCGCAATTGCTTTTGTTCATCTGTTAAACTGTTTTTAAACAACGACGACAAAATGACAGTATTAGTGGTGCAAAATCCCCCATGAAATCGCGAATCCAGCACCGCTTCCCTTACTAAAAGTCTGAACGCCGTTCAAAACTGGTTTATCCTTCGCTGGTAAATTATATTGTACCAACACAAGAAAAGGAAAAGAATTTTCTGAATGTATTTCCTTTAATAAGCTATTAAGACCTTGTACTGCTAATTAAACTATTAATTAGACGTCTTATCGTTCCTAAACACGTTAGCATGTTGCCAAAGCAGCAATAAGCCCCTGGGGCAGGCAGAAGATAAGGAAAGAAGGAAGATGCAAACGCGAAGATTAAAAAAATGATGAAAAGAAAATCACAAGAACCAGAACTAGCAAATAAATAACCAAGGGTCGCTAGAGTAATGTATCATTTAATTTATAGGAATAAAAAAATATGTACCTTGAAAATAAATTTCCTAGGTAGAGGCCCTTGGGACATCTTCTATGTTTTATGCAAGACAAAAAGAGACATAGCTGTTTTCAGACCTTTTTTCCTACAGCTAGTGAGAAACTAGAACTAGTCCTCTTTTCCCCCAACAAAATAGCTTTCCATTAGAAAACTAACAGAAAAACTGTTCAAAAATTTTTTTTTTCCTCTGGAAGAAAAACACCAACAATTTTTAATAGGAAAATCTTAAGGCAATGGAATTCCTGCATCTGCCTCCATAAGCTGTTACCTCCAAACCAGCCTCTTCCCCCGAAACGGCATCCCAGGCTTACCCATTCTTGGCTTGCTCGGTGTTTTAAGGTTAAAAAAGAAAAACTTGAAGCCTCACTTTCTTTGCACGCTATGAAGGTGTTTCTTCCTGCCCTTGTGGGTCCCTAAGGAATGAAAAGAGGTGGTGAGCCTGTAAACATGGGAACTGCTCCGTGCGTCAGCCCCAAGGTCCCTCTTGCACAACATGTTGTGTTTGAGACCCGAGTCCTGGCTCACGCTAATCTACGCTCATCTCTGGCTCCATCTCAGGGTTTGCAACACAAGCATATTAAAATGTTTTTAGAGCCCAATTCTTTAGCATTTGCCTTTGACAGTTTATCTCAGGGGATAGATAATCTCGTTTATGTCTGTTACTACAAATCAAAATACCAGAAAATTAAATGGATCTGAAGGCCAAGATTAAAGATTTAGAATTAAAACACCTGGGAAGTGCCTGTAATGCAAATAGTTGTAAATATAATTTTTTCTGGGGGATGGACCTACACAGATGCTGTTCCTTTTACCTTAAAAGCAAAGGCAGAAACACCACCTCGGTGCAGACAGATTGTGTACACGGGCATTACGTGCCCCCAGTTTCTTTTCTATGGTTAGAAAAGGAGAGAAAAGGAAATGAGCTTGAACATCACCTTTCAAAACCACTGGGAGATGTCTTTATGGCCATCTGAGGACGACTGGGCTTTGTGGTATGAGTAACGTCTGCCGAACCGCAGCGTC
>NW_010527825.1:2327-8817 GCF_000687285.1 Phaethon lepturus
TTCGGAGCGGGGGCGGGGCCGGCCCCGGGCCCCCCCGCCGCTGCTCCGCCAGCTTCTTCTCCATCAGCCGCCTGCAGTGCAACCCAGGACGCCTTCAAAGCCTGCCTGTGTTCCTTCACTCCTTGTGCGTGGATCGAAAAGCCTGCGTGGCCTCGCAGCAGATGGTGCAGCAAATATTGTAGAGCTCCCACGCGAGTTTTGCAGGATGAGGCGTTGAACAAGCAGATGGGAAGTGGATTTATGGGAAATACTCATTTTAGAAGTTTCATTTTAGATGTTCCCCATTCCTAGAATATGAGCTTCAAAGCCCAGTGTATGTATTCCTTCTTTCATAAATTCATGGTGTTAACACGTTAGCCTCTTGGCTGGATTGCCGGCACCCCGGGGTGCAGCAGGGCGTTGTGGTGGAGCAGGACCCTTCTTCAGGTGCTGCTTCTGACTGGGCACCATTACCCAAGTACCAGCTTCCCTCTAAAGCAAAGTATTACATGTTTTAGCAAAGCATAGCCAGCAGGTAGCAGCATTGTTATACATAATATACTCTAGGCTATTTCCGCTGCAGTTTCAAAGAAGTCCTGCAGAAACCTTGATGAATTTAAGTCTGAGGTCGTGACCCACCTCCGCTCCTGCACAGCAGGGCGGTGGGTAGCGCCGGGCACCGCGCTGCCGCGCAGCTGGGCAGGTAAGTAAAGAGGTAAGAGCTAAACACTTACCTGTTCTAATTAAGGAGAAGTAGTATTTCTGTAGCCTCTACGCTAAACTGCATTCAACAAAATTTGACAGCGCGACAAGGCATGCAAAGCCTGGGATTTTAGCACAACGCTCAAGTAAATCTGTCCCGGCAAATTTGGCACATGGAGAGCACTGGGAGAGCTCATCTCTTCCTGGGGCCCTCCAAGGCGCAGCCCAAGGCAAATCGCTGGTACCTTCAAAGGGCCACGAGGAGGAGTTGGGCGTCTTGCTGCTCGTGCAAGACTGATCCTGCTGCTGAGGGATCTTGGGCATCGGGGCAGCTCTTCCCAGCGCTAAATCAATTAAAAAGAAACGAACAACCAGCAAACAGAGAAAGGAGTTGCTTTTCTCTGGCCTGGGACGTGCTGCTTTTCTGTGAAGGGCCTGTGATGTTGCAGGGCAGGAGTTTTCTCACCTGGGAGAGTTGTGCTGTTTTTATTATGCAAGACATGGAAGATCCACTGAGGAGCATAGTTAATAAGACTTAATTAAAACTTGTTTGCTCTGATAAATTTGATTGGTTTACAGAGCAAGCCACCTTCAACTCACAGTAGCATTTTATGGCAGTTCAGATAGGAAAGTGTTCCTTCATTCCGGAAAACGTCTGTGATTTCAACCTGCAGAAGGATTCGGGGGCTGCCTGGATGGGTGTCGGAGCTCCTGCTTCTGCTTCAGGCTGGAACATGAACATGTCATTTAATGGCTGTGTCACACTTATATTTAACACCTTGTATTTATAATTGCCCAGAGGATGCTTTCATGCCAATTATTTTCATCAGGGCATTTCACACCGATGTAAAGGTCCCCACCAGCTAGGCAGACTATATATGCGCTGTATACGAGCACGACATGAGAGTATGAGCAAGAGCTCTTGCAGCAGCCTTGACCTGTGTTTATGGGAAGCAGGTCGCCGGTGGAAGCGAACACGGATTGAGCCCCTGAAAAGGCCCCAGAAGTGGCCCAAGAGCAGCTGCGAGCCCGCAGGCAGCGTGGGATGGCCCGGCAGACGGTGGGGCCACCAAGGAAGGAATGCAAGGGGATTGATAAGGAAGGAATAATAATAATAACCTTTTTGGCTGGGCCAGAGCTGAGCCTGCCTGTGTTTACACACAGGCAAAAAACTTCCTGAGCTGGAAGCGCAGCCTTTTCCTCTGGCTCAGCACTGTCCTGACTCAGCCACCGCCGCTCTCGCCGTTTCCCTCAATCTGGATGTTTTAAAGAAAGCTTTTGTTCTGCCAAAGCAGTTGACTGTAACTTTATTGTCTCTGCTTGGCTGTAGGACATACCCTGAGCTGTGAAAAACGCACCTGACGTTTGATTAGATCTCCTACTTTTGATACAGTGAGTAGTGCTGATTAGATGAACAATTGCCAAAAACCAAGCCAGCGCCAAGCCCAGTTCCCTCTCCTACCCCGCAGTGCAAATCAAGCCTCCGGGAGAGCCTCCCTGCGCTCTGCGGCAGCCGGGGCTCTCGGGAGAGAAACTAATTGCGTTTTCCCACGTCTGTTCCCCTTGCAGCCAGGCTGTGGGGGTCAGGGCACCCCGAACTACAACAGAACCGGCAGCGGTGGTTTCTGGCCATATTCAGTACCCCGCAAAAGCACCGGGTGCGCCTCTGTCCGTGAGCCCATGCCCAGGAAAGAATCACTAGGAAGGGTCGGGCATCCCAGAGAGGAGGGGGCCGGGTCAGTAAAGATACCCAGCCCCAGCCCTCCTGCTTCCAGCAGAGCTCGAGCACCTCCGCAAGAGCAGGCACTAAAGGACTGTCGTGCTTCGCCCTGCAAATGCTTTGAGGCAGGAACTGTTGCTGGTTATTGCAGAGTGAGGAAGCCTTCATCTTCATCTTCATCTGCATCTGCATCTGCATGCGCACACAGATGTGTGCACCCCCCGCCCCGATGTCAGGTCAGACCCCAGCCCTGCGGATGACCCCATGAGACGGGAGTCTCATTTATTTATCCAGGAATTAGCCAGGCATCTTAAACATCAGCAAATCAAACGAATGAGGTTTAGTAACGTGCTGTACGTCTCTTGTCCTGCAAACGTGTTTGTTGGAAGACATGAAAAATGTGCACAGAACGAGCCACAGCCTTTAGTCATAGTATTTCTGCTGGGAAACAACCTCTCTGCGAGGCGTTGTCCGCTCATCGTGCTGGCACGCGGCACAGCCAGAGCCATGCGTCCCGGTGGGATAAACACGCTGGTGTTCCAAGGACACAACCGAGAAGCTGATTTTTAATACTCAATTTTTTTTCAACTGGGATTATTTACAGTGAGATTTGGGAGAAGCATTTCACACTAAAACAAGCAAAGCCAGAAATATTTTAAACTGTGTTTAAATGATTCTTGCACCCATGAAAACAGCCCCAGATAATGACGGACGTTGCTGTCGTTCCTTCAAGCACTGTACCAAAAAAAACCCCTTCCCCTCAGGTGTTCAGCACTGAGAAAAGGTTGTGATAAATTCACTAGTGAGAGGGTAGATCAGCTTCAAGGCCCGTTTTTCTCCTTATTTTGGATGTGGAGGTTGCTGCTGGTGCCAGCAGAGATTGTGGTATGAGTAACGTCTGCTGAAACACAGCCTCTTGTGGTCTTGCACCACCACCAAGTGCAAGACTCCATTTATTAGACTGGATATTAGGAAAAATTTCTTGACGGAGAGAGTGGTCAAGCCTTGGCACAGGCTGCCCAGGGAGGTGGTGGAGTCACCATCACTGGAAGTGTTCAAAAACCATGTGGACGTGGCACTTCAGGACATGGTTTAGGGGGCATGGTGGTGTCGGGTTGGTGGTTGGACTTGATGATCTTAAAGGTCTTTTCCACCCGTAATGATTCTGTGATTCTGTCAACACCGGGCTTGCGTGACAACAGCTTTGGCTCCCTAAAAATGAGCTGCACTCACTCGGGACTGAGCACCAACCTGCCCCTGGTCCCCGGCCCTCACCGAGCTGCGCGCAGCTCGCAGCACCGCTCGCCTCCGGAGCAGGATCAGTGCAGAGCTAGGTAGGACCCGCTCCTGCTGTTGGGATTTTGGTGTCGGCCTTCACTTACCAGAGCAAGAATACTTCTTTTTGTTCATGTACCCACTGCTGATGCAGAGGGAGAAACGCCTGTAGCAGAGCCAGGTTTCTGTCTAGCGCTCGTCCCGCTGGGAGCCCTTTGGCACCGTCTATTCCCAAAGTCCTACCCGAGGCACTGTCCCCCACGTGCCGGGAGGGAGGGCGCGGGGACTGCCAGCCCCAGGCATCCGCAGAGCCGTCCACAGCCGTATCAACGGTTCTCCGTCTCACTCGCGTGGTGGATTGCTGGCTCTGCCTCGTCAGACGTCGTCTCCAGTCCCTGACACGAAGAGACAGGGGAAGGTTTTTACTCTAAAACAGCTACCTGCATACTGCTGGGATTAAACAAGAAACCAGTTTGAGGTCTATTCACATTTCAACCTTCAATTCCGCATAGAAAGTTTTACATGGAGCTTCAGCAAATTCTGCTGGAGTAGGACACACTAAAGGAGACATAAAGCACAAGAAGGGGGGTTAAATGCCTGACGTTCTTAAAAGAGGAAGAAATCCTGCCATTAAACATAAAGATGAGATAAAAAAACAACTCTTTTAACCAAAATTATCTGAAACCTGAGAGGTTTTTGTCACTGAAATCACAACTTAACTATTTTAATCAGCCTAACACACTGCCACGAAAATTTTTGGTTGTTCGGAATCTGGCTCAAGGCTTTTGCAGCTTCAGTCTGCCTCTGCAGGAAAGGTGTTCAGGGCGAAGGGCACTTGCGTTTCTCATCATGTTCTTCTAACGACAAAAGCAGAGAACAGCTGTGAAAAAGTTTCTTGTGTGGTCGACAGGAGGAGGCAGAGAAGCAGGTCTTTGGCAGCTCTGGAGCTTAATGTGCTTTAGGCTGATTTTGAAGTTCTTCACAGAAATAACAATAAAAAAAAAAGGTCTGCAATTCCCTAACTGTCCATAGAAAACTCTTGCTCTCCCTTGTCTCTCCGCTCCCCTCCTAGGCTGCGGTAAGGACACACTTCTCATCCGGTTCACATTTCGGTGTCGGCGGGGCTGTGCAGCCTGGCTGAGTGGCCGTTTTTGGAGGACGCTTGGCCGGTCCCGTTCTCCTGAGTCCCACCATTGATGTTTGGCTTCTCCTGCAGCTCGGGTTGCTCTTGGGGGGGCATCATCAGCATCGTGTTTCCCTGGCTACCATTTTCCGTGTAATACGGGTCTTCAGCCTAAACAGGTACATAAATAACAGAGGCAGAGTTAGGGAAGGGAAAGGGCTGACGGCACCCGGCTTTGATTGCAGGCAGTGGCTTGGCTGGCTGCCTGCACTTTCTGGGCAGAAGGTACAAACAACTGCAGGCATGGGAACCTGCTCCCGCTAGCGAGAAGGGGAGCAGAGGACCTGAACTGTGCTGTGGTAAGACGAAGCAAGAAAACCAGCCGGGAATTGCATTTTTTTCTCCTGGACCTGAAAAGAGAAGCTGTCAGGTTTTGTCATTTTTGCATAACCAGGTTTTGGAGCTGACCTTGCCTTGGGTTTGCAAAGCTACCCTGTGACAGACCACCTCGGCTTTCCACTTTGGCCAAGCAAGAACCACCACTGAATGAAAGCTATGGAAATTGCCTCTTTTTGTTTCCTCATCCTTCTTTCTTTCAGCCTGTAAACAGACACACAGCTCGCAGCAAGGTGCTAGCAGGGGTGCAGAGCTGCACTCCAGCACCGTCAGCCTGGAGAGCTGTGTGGGCTGTAAATGCAAAGACATGCTGCGTGCCTGTTGCTATAGGGAGCAGATGCCTCTGGAGGACCCAGAGCAATCGCAGAGCTGTCTCCGTCCCCCACCACAATGAGCCCCCACGTGTCAGACCGTGGCAGGTCTGACAGCAATGCAATGGGTGCTGGTGCTCCTGGGCTGCGGGCGGCGATGGCAGCTGGCAGCAGGTAGCCCCGCTCCTTGTTTGCTCAGCAGCATCCAGGACACGTGGCAGGCTGCAGAGCTTCCCGCCCGCCCCGTCGTGTCGCTTGGCCCCTTTGCTGGCACCCTCATCCGTGGCAGCGAGATGGGCGTGCTGGGCACATCTCTCCTAGAAACTGGATTGACACTGCCATGCGTTTACATGGGCAGCTCCCAGCCACACATTTATGTTGCCTTTCACTTGCTGCCAGCATTCGGGAGACCTCCAGGTACGGAGGCAGCAGGCTCGCGAGCCCAAGCTGCGATGTCCCTGCCTCTGACACATGCACTTGACTTCTTGCCTCCGCGTTTCGAGAGCATCCTTCCTGGCAATGAAATAACCTAACGGCTTCCCGGGACACAGCGGTTCATGTGCCCACAAGCAGCAATGGGGGAAAAGCACGGCCCGTCCTCACTTTACAGAGGGCTCATGTCCCCAGAAGTCACGGATAGGGAAGAGTCCTCAGCAGTCAGCCTGCTTGGAAAGGGCAAGATGGAAATAGGAAATTTCTTCCTCTTTCTTTCTTGAGATATTTTATTACCATTGCTTGTTAAGTGAGGGGAGAAATAGCCTTTATTACAGCATCGGTACAAGACAGACACATAACTCAAACGCAGCGAATGGAAAGTTAAAGTGTGTCTCTTTTAATGACAAATTCATAAGGTTTCGGTGTCTCTGGATGGATCTTGCTGGATGAGTTCTTACTGCTGAGCAAAAGTAAGTGTTAGACCCAGAAGTACGAGTGAGAAAGGGGCGGCATTCCCACAGGAGCAATCAGCTAAGAGTTAATTTTAGA
>NW_010527826.1:0-208 GCF_000687285.1 Phaethon lepturus
ACTGGGCAGCGTGTGCTGGGGTGTCCCGCGGGGCTGTATGTGGGGTGCAGTGTCCCCTGAGCGTGACAGCCCGTGTCCACCCTCCCTGGCACAGCCCACGCGTGTGAGTGCAGGATGGACCCGAACACGTGCAGGCGCCGGGGTGTGAGCGTGCGAGTGTGTGCGTGTGCTCACACGCAGGGGCTGAGGGCAGGGGGGGGCAGTCCTG
>NW_010527826.1:336-1847 GCF_000687285.1 Phaethon lepturus
AGACTAATGAGATTAAGCAGAGGCCCAGCAGCCCCCCCTCACCCGGGCTCCCCGCTCTCCTCAGGCCTCGGCACCACACTAGAGCCAGGGAGGATGGTGCCAAAGTCTAGGGGTGCCAGGTACACCCCCCCGAAACCTCCCTGCCTCAGTTTCCCTGGTGGAAGGAACATGGACAGGCAGAAGGGCCGCAGGTGTGCACCACGTGCCTGCGTGTGTGCAAACGCCCCGTGGGCCGTCAGGATGCTGCGCGTGCTACACGTGGCACATGCCAGGGCGCTGCATGCATGTGCACGCTTGCAGGCGAAAAAAAAACCCCACCAGCCACAGCAGCAGCAGACGCGTGGGCAGATTTCCATGTTCTCACAGTGCGCACGTTTGCACAGGTTTGTACACGCGTGTGCAAGCCCCTCTTCCCCGGGCACCTGCTCCTTCCGGGCTACTCGCTGGTTCCTTGGCAGCGCCCAGGACTTGTGCCACCCTACGAGGGAGCAGGGTGCACACCGCTGGGTGTATACACACGCATGTGCATGTCCACCCGTCTGGCAGCCGTGGGAAAAGCTCCCCCGGGCTGGGGGCTCCCACGCCGCAGTTGCTGGGTGACAACGAGGCCTAACGATGCCATGAGCTCGTTTGCATATGCAAAGCAGCATCTTTGCTGTGGGGTGCCCCGGCTGGCCGGGGATGCGGACACGTCTCCCACGCACGTACCCCCGACCCTGCCCTGGCCCCACACGTTAGTATGGGCCTGCTTCATTAACCGCAATTATCCTCGCTAGGGAAGGAGCTGCCCCCCTCTGTTCCCACCCCAGAGAGTCCCCTCTGCTTGTCCCATTGCCAACACCATCCCCATGCCGGGGGGCTGCCAACCAAGCACCCAGCTTTACACCCCCACCTCCCTGCTGCCGGGGGGGCACCCTGCCCACTCAGTGCCACCCCGCCGGCTGGGGAGCCAGCCCATCTCACGAGACAAGTCTGTCCCAGCTCCATACTGGCAGGGTCCCAGGTCTGGCAGGATCCCAGTTAGCCTCCCTGCCTCCAGGGCTGGGAACTGCTGGGGGGATGCATGGGGGGGCTGGGGAACCTCTTGGCGATGCCACCTCAGTACCCACGCATGGGTGCTCACCTCCAGGGGCCAGTCCCCACACAATGCAGGAGAGGTGGGGAGGGCACAGGCATCCCTGTCCATGGGCCCCCCCAACATGTAGACCCAAGGAGGCTGGAAGGGGACCCAGGTGTCCTGGGCTGGAAGAGGCACCAAGGAGAGATGCCAGATTAATCAGAAGCTGGGAGGCCTGGGTTCATTGCCCAGCACTGCAGAGAGGTGCAGTGCGGGGGGGAACTGGGACACCCAGCTCCCCTGAGGATGCCAAACCGTGGTGGGTGGGGGGTACCAGGATACCTGGGTCCAGCCCTGTGGGCTCAGGCCCACCCACAGCTTTGTGGCCCGCTGTGTCCCAGGGGCCCAGCTCGCCCTGGTGACTGGGGGGCGACCGGTGGCAGAGCCCCAAACT
>NW_010527827.1:0-829 GCF_000687285.1 Phaethon lepturus
CGTGCTGGGCGGCCCCGTGCAAGGCCAGGGAAGGTTCTCACAACGCCGGAACGGCGCGTGTGCGCGCGCTGGCCAGGCGTGCCAAAATTCAAGCGCAAAGGTTGTATCGGGCTGCGCTCGTGGGGACCGGGCTGCAAAACCAGGGCTGCTGCCTGCACTCGGCGTTTCGCTTGCCGCTCCCCGCGCCCGGAGCATCCCATGGCCGACCAGCAATAGATTTTGAAACTCCGAAGAGCTGAAAGCTAAGCAGCACAGCCAGGCATACTTCCATTTTTTTTGAAGAGCTGAAGAAGAAGAAATATCGACCAATTTTAAGATCCCACTGCAGCAACAGGGGGTTTTGACAGGCCTCAGCGGCTGAGATGGGGCCCCCAGAAACCCTGACTCACACCACCAACCGTGTTAAGAAGAAAAACCCAACACACGCAAGTAAGTCATTTCCCTTGGGAACCGCCCCTCCACATCCTCCACAGCCAGAAAAATAACACTGACCATAAACGATGACATAACTAATACTATGGCTCCTCGGCGGTACACTTTGCAGGGCGATCTTTTAGATGCCAGTCAGTGAAATTATAATTTAAGATCTCTTAATATTTGAAAGAGCTCTGTCCAACAGCTGGCGAGGTCTCAATCTTAATCCAGCCCCCGGAGGGCTGGGTGTGGGAAACGTGCCCTTTCACCTCCATTTATTTATAGATGGCAGAAATGAGATCACTGCTTCTGCAGCGCCGTTTCACAAAACGTGCATCTCTGACCCATTTGTATCCGTGCGACACGGCTCTTAAACGTGAGCCGGAGAGTCCCGCTGCTGCGCCCCGGGCTGGGA
>NW_010527827.1:916-1121 GCF_000687285.1 Phaethon lepturus
CCGGCCAGCTGCTGGTTTAGCAATTCATAACATGCCCGTGCTCCTTCCGGACTCCGTCGCCATCCCCATCCTGCCGCACACGCACGCAGCAGAGGGTGCGTGGCACATCTGATGTTACGAGTGCACCCGGACTCAGCCCTCTCCTGGCAGGGGGGCATAGGAACGATTTGGGGAAGGCTCGGGTATGGGTACCGGGGACCACCTC
>NW_010527828.1:0-1934 GCF_000687285.1 Phaethon lepturus
GACTAAAAAGAAACCTCACCGGCATGTGCTGCTTTACAGGGAGATTTATTGAAGTGCTTTTGTTTGCTGAAAAGCCCGACCCAAATTTATTTTCACTTAAATTGAAACCTAAGACAAAAAAGAGGGAGGCGTTGACTGTGCTCCCTGCAAAATCCTATCTCGCCGGGTGAAATGACCCGAGAGAATAGTGCAAAAGTTTTGGAAATGTAACTTAAATCTGCAGTTTCCCAACACGAAGCTGGCTTGAGTTCAGGGTGCAGATGCCTCCGCAGTTGGCGTTCCTGGGAAGCGTGCTCTGTGCTTGCGAATCCCTCCTGCCGCTGCCCGGCACCTTCAGTTATCCCGTCGGTTCACACCCGCCTGCAGCTCCAGGCTGGTCCCAGTCAGTGGTCTGTGACTATGGGGGGCCGGGAGGGGAAGGGGCTCATCTTGCAGATATTTATATTGTATAGAGCAGCTTATTTCTACAAGAAAAAAAAACAAAAAAACCCCATTTTTAAACTCCAGCGAAGTATACAGTAGTTTCAGTTCCGGTTTTTGTGACCTTTTTCAGGGATCATTTCAGTGCATTTCTGTATAAAATAAAAATTTAAGGAAAAAAGGATTTTGAAGTATAAAAAAATGCATCTTCTGTACATAGGCAAACTCAAGAATCTTCTCTTCAAACACTGTTTCTTGTAGAAACATGTTGAAATTTTTTTGCTGATTTCTTTGTACTTCAAGAGCATGTAAATAATTTATTAAAAGTGACTATTGTAATTTGGAGTTCTTTTTAAACAGATTCCAGCTCTAAATCATGTCAAGGAGATGGGGAGGAAGAAGGACTAAGTATAGCAAAGGAGCTGGTGGCATTTACAGCTTGTGTCAAGCTTTGTATAATGTAAATTCTGTATAAATATGTTTTTTGTCAAATAAATAGATGGAATTAGAAGCATTAAGAAACTGAAGACAAAAAATTGCCAAGTCAAGGCTTCTTTTTTCCCCCCCCTCAGTCTGAAACCTAATGTGCAAAATCTATTTATTTCAAGCGAGGAAATGTGTACAGACAACCTAAAATGTATTTAAGCGAGTTTGCAACTGGATTTTTTCAATTTAGTATTTGTTTTGTTTTTATGAGTTTCCTCCTTAATTGCCACTGTAGTATTTGTCCAAATGAGAAGAAACACATCATAACGGACACTCTAAAACAAAAGGGCAGTTTTAAAAGCAAAATGGAAGAACACCCGGCTCCCAATCCTTGCAGTTTTCTGGTTCTATAAACAGGTTCTTTTAATTCACAGTGTGAAAATAAAGGGCCTCCTTTAAAAGGAGGCAGGTAAAATGGTTTGCAATAAATGAAAAAAAAAATTAATTTTTTTTTTTAAGTTCCTTAAAAAAACAACTCTGCTTTGAAGATTTAGGATTTCTGCTTTTTCTTTCGTTAAGCAAATTTATAAATTTAGGGATGTTTTGTGCATATAGAATCTGTCACCAGTATGTATCTTGTTTTGAAGAAAGTGTTTTTGTTGTGGATGTGTCATGCTGTATATATTTGTTCATATTTTTGTGAATTGAATACTATGTACCATTGTATTATAGTAACTTTTATAAAGCAAACCATAAATATACTGACTTTTCTTACAGAAAAATTATGTTGTGCTTAATGTATAGCCAGGGCAGCTTCTTGGTCTCAGACCCGCGTTGGGAACCGTGAGAGCTCAAGGAACCAGATCCAGAAAAAGAGCAGTCCAAAGAACTGATTTTCAGCAGAAGTTTACTGAAAATGCTAATTCTAGTGAGCGGGGAATGACTTTAAGCAACATTATATCGCACGAAAGAAATACGTGAGTGATTGAAGTTTATGAACTTCAAGAAAGTTTTCTTAGTGCTAGAAATCCTTACAACCCTCAAGAGCCGAAGCAGGGCCAGGCGCCGGCCGCCCGGCCAGCGTGCCG
>NW_010527829.1:0-980 GCF_000687285.1 Phaethon lepturus
ACCCCCTGCCCTAAAAAAGCCCCCGCGGGCGAGCACTAGCACCCGGCGCGGAGTCCGGCGCGTCAGCCACATCTGAGCCTGACTACACTGCCGAGCGCAGACCCTGAATTCCTGCTCCGCATCCTTTCCGTCCCTGGAGCAACGCGCCGTCAGGACTGCAACGCAGGGTCTACGCGCCAAAGCAACCGGTACCAGAGCAAGAGCTCCCCGCAAACTCCTTCCCCGCGGGCGAGCACTAGCACCCGGCGCGGAGTCCGGCGCGTCAGCCACATCTGAGCCTGACTACACTGCCGAGCGCAGACCCTGAATTCCTGCTCCGCATCCTTTCCGTCCCTGGAGCAACGCGCCGTCAGGACTGCAACGCAGGGTCTACGCGCCAAAGCAACCGGTACCAGAGCAAGAGCTCCCCGCAAACTCCTTGCGACACAGCGGCAACCGTCCTTCTTAAACCGCATGGGAATACGCAGGCGTCTACACACAAAGCGTACTTTTAGCACCGGTAGTCACGGACACTCGGTGCGACACTTGCAGTCTCTTGGAAAAAGTCCTTAAAGGCAACTTTCACCAGCCCGGTAACGTTTCCCGGAGACTCGAGGCAGTCCCGCGGTGTGCCGTGCCGCAGTCTGCGCCCAACTGCAAGAGCCGCTATCTGCAGCGGGTTTGATTTCTGAGTAACCTCTGGATTGGGAAAACGAACATCCGCAGGGCCTTGCACAGATGTTCTCCCTGGACTGAGGTTTTGAAAGTCGAGAGCATTAAAATACACAGAGATATATGTATATATGTGCATGTAAATATATATTCTAAAAATCAAAATCTGTGCTTTTATGAGACCTCTAGGAAAGTCTTCTAGGAAAACAAAAGCCACCCCCTCCCAGGGCCCGTTAATTTTCTCCAGAGACTGAGGATGGGAAGTTTCAGACTAAAGCGGCATTTGGGACAGAGAGGCCGGAGTCCATCAGAAAGAGCTGACGAAGAAA
>NW_010527830.1:0-847 GCF_000687285.1 Phaethon lepturus
CTAGCGGTTGTGCGGGCGTCGGTTGTGCGGGCGTCGGTTGTGCGGGCGATACTGACGGGTTGGGAACACACACCGTTCCTCACAGAATTGACCGCGTGGTGCTGACGGTGACAGTATCGGTTTCACCGGTAGCGCTGGCCGGACTAGTGACGTAATCAACATACGGGTGTTAATCACATTAATACCGATCGGCTGGGGGGTCGCTGGATTGGTATCGATTATTTTGGTATTGATTATTTTGGTATCGATTGATTATTTTGGTATCGATTATTTTGGTATTGATTATTTTGGTATCAATTGATTATTTTGGTATCGATTATTTTGGTATTGATTATTTTGGTATCGATTGATTATTTTGGTATCGATTATTTTGGTATTGATTATTTTGGTATCAATTGATTATTTTGGTATCGATTATTTTGGTATTGATTATTTTGGTATCGATTGATTATTTTGGTATCGATTATTTTGGTATTGATTATTTTGGTATCAATTGATTATTTTGGTATCGATTATTTTGGTATTGATTATTTTGGTATCGATTGATTATTTTGGTATCGATTATTTTGGTATTGATTATTTTGGTATCAATTGATTATTTTGGTATCGATTATTTTGGTATTGATTATTTTGGTATCGATTGATTATTTTGGTATCGATTATTTTGGTATTGATTATTTTGGTATCAATTGATTATTTTGGTATCGATTATTTTGGTATTGATTATTTTGGTATCGATTGATTATTTTGGTATCGATTATTTTGGTATTGATTATTTTGGTATCGATTCTATTGACGGGTTGGATCTGCATGAGGTTATCGATACGATTGATGTGTCGCTATTGAT
>NW_010527831.1:0-41425 GCF_000687285.1 Phaethon lepturus
TGGCGTGTGTGTGTGTGGAGTGTCTCGTCATTCACTCTCCCGTCTCTCAGCCCGAGAGATGAGTTTTAGTAATGTGTGCCAGCTTGGCTGCGGCCGCCCAGGACGTGCCTCCTGGCAGGGTGCTCCGGTATGGAAAAGTGATGGTTTTTTGGAATCCCATCCTCCTGGGAGCTGGAACAATGTGTATGGCACCGTACTCGGTGAAAGTTGGCCTTAACGCTCACACACTGTAGCTTTTTCTTGGATTAGGGAGCAACAGTAGCTCGTTTATGGTGAAAACAGCACGTAACACCTATTTATACATCAGTGCACAAGCCCAAACACCAGAAAACTAGTCTAATACGTCATGTAAAGCGTTCAAACATGCCCAGAATGCAATACTGCTTGACGGTTTCGGTTCTGAGACAAAGGGCCAAATACTACTAAACTTAATTTGTTTTGCAGTTTCAGCCTGGTGCTAACAAATTTCACGGCAATGCTGGCAAGGAGGTAATCGGGATCGAGAAATGTCTTGGGCATCTAATGACAACATTAGATGTGATAAACAGAGGCCAGTCTTAATATTAAACAGAGCAAACTCTTCTTTGTCAACAGGGTGTATTACCCATTGATTCCTTTTAAGCACTTGGTCCATGTTCTTTCATCTCCCCTCAGGCTGACAGGACTGTACCAGACTAGCACCAGGGAAGCCACATGGTGGCCCTTTGGTCGTTCCCCAGTGCCCTGCTGTCAGAAGAACGAGCAGGGCGGCTCTGGGAGCTGCCTTCACTGCAGGGAGGGAGTCAGGCTCGCCAGTGAGGCTTTTTGCCTCCTGGTGGACAAGAGAGGATGAAGGACAAGCTCCCTAAACTGGACTAAAGCTGAGCTTACAGGGCGCACTGCAGGGCAAGCCAAGATCTTGAGCACCAGAGTCCGAAAGAGCCCCCAGTGGGATCCCAGCACATGGGGAGAATCATCAAAACCCGTAGGTAATCAAAGAGTCATTGTCCTGCCTTTTACAGCCACCGCGTTGTTGTTTTGAAACAATATTTGTGGAAAGTGTGCCAGCAGCACACTCTGATTTGTGGCACTGAGGTCAAGAAAATGCCTTCCAGACGCCTTTTAAACTAGTATCCCCCAAGTTCTGGATATCCCACACCATCCCAATAAAACAGTATCTTTTTCTGAGCAGCCTCTTGTCCGGACCCTCCCTTCCATTTATTTATTAAACGCCTTATCTTTTCTGTGGGCAAATCTGCAATACAGATGTGGTTTTGGTGTAACTGTACAGTAAATATAGATTGGCAAAGACTATTCCAAATACAGACATGCTTTTGCCATTATAGATAAAGCAAGCTGCAAGTTTTGGGAGAAATAGGACTGTTCTGTGCTTGTGTGTTGCACGTACCAGATTTTTTCACACTTCCAAATGACTGGGACTGGTGTTTCAGTCTGGATTTTGAGCAACAGTCATGCAGGGATTACTATCAAGAAATGATTATTTAAACCAGCTTCCAAAATGGACTTCTGTGTAATTTTCATATATCCGATCGCTCTTCCAGGTCTTTGAACAGCAAATGCTTTTAAAAACGGTTTACCGCAAGTAAACAGTGGAGGTGTTACGTGCAGTTACCAAAGGTCCAGCATATCAGTTATTAACGACGATAACCACAGATTGCAGTGGTTCTCCGAGCCATTACACAGGTATGATTTGCATGTGCCATGTTCTTTAGCAGCAGAATTTAAATACGGAGAGGGAGGCTGTAAGGCAGATGTATTCTGGTCGACAGGAGCGATTAGAGGGCAACCTGTGGTCCCAGCATCACGGTTGGTACAAAAAAGCGACTGGAAGCCCGTGGCCTCGCTCTTCCCCGTGCTGAAGGCGCTGTGGTCGGCACCTGCAGCTTTGGCCCGATGCGTCGTTTCAAGGATGTGAAGCTGTACATGAGCTGGTTTCGTTCGCGTTTCCCGGACTGTTTTCTTTCTTTAATGCACTGCAAACATTTCTCTGGCTAACACAACTTATTATTACTACGTGTCGGGGCTTTTATTGCATAATCTTGGCGTCAGCTGCAAAAGGCAACAGAGTGCTCCCAAAATGAATCTTACACAGAAAAACAAAAAAAGATAAAGAGGCAATTCCAGCAAAACATCTGTGATGACATATTCAGCCCGTTAATTTTGTCAACAGCGCAAGTATTTGATGGCATAATAAAAGGATACACTTCGCTTACCAAAAACATCAAGGGATAACAGCCAAGTTAAATAGGGTGCAATTAAAGGTTTGCTTAACCCACGGGATTCCACTTCCAGGAAAATAAAAATAGAGCTGTTTTTATCCCTCCTTCCAAGTTCTATTCGTATGCTCTCATTTGGAGGTTAAAAAAATCACTTTAAGAAAAGGGAGAGTGTTTTTTTAATTTATGTTTCATACTGAAAAAAGAAAAAAGTTTTGTAAGTTAATTGTAATAGCAACAGAATTCTGAATTGCAAAGGGTAAAAATCGAGCCCACCTGGGAGAAGAGATAACAGGAGTTAATCATGTGCAAACTGCTTTGAGGGAAAAAGAGCACAATCCAGTTTAAAGCCTCATTTTAAATTATTCCCGTGCACTCATTTTCTGCTTCGTTTTATTGACATAATTGATGCTGTATTTCAACACATCTCGGAAATACACTGCAATGAGCGTATTTCCTTCTGATACATGTTTTTTCAAATAAATAGCAAAGAAATGCTAATTTATTACGGTGTATTTTTCACATGAAAGTTGACTTGTATGTTTTTGTGGGGTTTTTGTGTGCTGTGTTTCCTCTCTGTAAGCAAATACTGAAATCTATAATCAAGTCAATACCATAGTGTCTATGGTGTATTACTACAGTGGTAAGCTTGGAATTCCAGTGGTATTTGAGAGTGTCCAGAAGAAACAGTATTTCAGAGAGACACTTACCACAGATGGCCAAAGGTAGAATATAGAATCTATAGAAGTTACAACCACACAAATTTTTCTGAAATATGTACCGGCTTACATAGAGGAAAACAAATGTTGCTGGGTACAAATACCAGGAATTTCTATAGCGTCCTGCTTTCCAGAAAAGAAAGTATAAAAATAAAATTAAAATTGAGGCTTTTGACTGTGCACTAAAGTACACTTGTTGCTGTAATTTCTGAGCAAATTCCTCCTTGTAAAAAGCCTGTACACAGCATGCACACTTTCCAACTTCTACGGCAGGTCTTAGGAACAAAACTAAACCTTTTTTTAAGGGCAGCATAAATGTTGTACTGGGTTTATGTTGGGACTCATGGTGCGTGTCACTTAGAGCTATTTCCAGTTCCAGAGCTTTACAAATTAATTATTATTTACCTTGGTGTTGTGGGTGCTGTAATAAATGACAACTTGATGCCAATGACAGAGAAATAATTTTTGACATTTTTGAGTCCACAATTAAAACTCCGGAGTTCCTAAACTAGAGAACAAATGTGACTCTGACAGTAACGGTATCAGATGTTGGAAAAATACTGTTATTTATGTTAAACTTTCTCTATTTCAAGTTTTGTAACAAGCTCAGCTGCCCATAAAACAGAGACTAATGCTCTGCTAGCGGGGAGGGTACCGTGCAGCGGTTCCAATGACAAGTACCGTAGATAAAGGCACAGTTCTGTTTTCATGCAGGTAGACAATCCAAAGATCATGCTTCTTCCAGCGCAAAATATAAAGAAAGAAACAGCCTTAGATAAACCTTGTTTCCTGGCAGAAATTGCCCCAAGCTTCTCAGTTGGAAGTCCTGCATAACACCAAGGAAATCACTGAAAAGGCACCTGATGTACATCAGTATAAATGAGTGCAGAAAGGCTGCCGTAGCTGTTTTTGTCTTTTCCCTTCTCCTTGCCTTGTGTTGCACATTATTCTTCAAGAATACAGGAGAAATTATTAAAGGTGATTCATCAAATTCCTTTAGATTCAGGTCTAAAGGCAGTCTAACAAAATGGCACCATAAACTCCCCCCTTATTAGCGCTGTACGTGCCTTTCCTGCAAGGCTGCTTCAAAGCGATACGGTTCTTTGCAAAAAAGAGAACCTGAAAATGTTTGAGTTTGAGTTTGTAATTAATTTCTTTTTATCTCTCAGGTTCTCACATCTGGTTAACACAGTCCTCAGTTCACCTTCTAATGGACTCGCGACAGTTCTGGACTTCGTGAACCTTGAATCTGAAGGTAAACCTTCTGTCACAGGGCACCTCTGGATTCTCTCTCTGGCTATTTGTGCCCTTAATGTTGGCTGCTGCTATTCATAGTCTTCTTTTTTATTTATTTTATTCTCAGTCATGTGATGCAGTCTTCAAAGTTCAGTACAGAAGAGTCTGTTGGGCTGCCAAAGCCAAAAGACAACCTACAGCAATTCCGAGTCGCGGAAGAGACGTAGCAACCTTTGGGATTATTGCTTAGCAACTGCAAACACACAGAGGAGTAAAACTCACAGCCCAGCTCCACCGCAGGTCTGAGAAATCCCTAATTCACTTTAAGACTTTTAACAGTTGAGAACAGATGGGCATATATTAAATTCCTGTTCATTTGCAAAGCCACTTTGAAAGTGGGGGGAGTAAGATCTATTTTGATACCTGCTCCGAAGGTAAGAAAAACAGTTCTTCAAAGCTTCAGAAAGCAAAAGAGAAAGTCTTTTTAAATTTTAATTGTATTGTAAAGCAGATTATGTATGAAAAGGGTATTGGGCTCTTTGTGATTGACGAGATAAACATGCTCTGCAAAGCAGGTTAGGGAAAGGCAAAACTATTTCTCAGCAATAGAGCGTCGAAGAGATTGACTCTGGTTTTTAAAAGACTTTTGTAACTCAAACATCTCCAAAATATTTACCTAGACAAACTTTAGTCCTTCCTGGCCCTTTCCCACCCATCAAAATCCCCTAACAGAATAACAATGAAACCATAAAAATCTTATTTATGAGCACATTTGGGTTTTGTACAGAAAATGAGGAGATAATCTGTTTGTACCTGCAGGGATTCCAGCAAGAATATTTCTCTCTCAGAAAAGGAGCCAGGAAAGTGGCAACCTACTAAATAATGAAAAGCTTACCTTGCCTTCGGCTTGAACACAGGCTTACGGGAAACTTTATATCACATTTCAAATTTCCTGGGTGTTTCTAAAGCTTGTCTCTGTGCACCATACTTACTGTTATTTGGACAATCCAGCCTCTGCTTGGGAATGTCACAGGACACAAGAACTCCATATATTATGGGCCAAATTCTCAACTAATGTAAATCAGCACTGAAGTTTATGAGCCAGTGGTGTCTTATACAGCTGGAGGTGTCCTCCTGTAATCCTCGATAAATTCCAAGTTTCAGGGCTTTATTGTAGCACTCCTTTGTTGTTTATTTTAACGGTTATGTGCTGTTTGTACGTTCTTCCATACCCTCTTAGTCTTCTTTATCTGTCCTGCATTAAAGCAGTGAGCATAGTTCTCTGTGCTCTGCTTCCATTCTGTGAATGCCATGGAATTGAGATAGAACAGTCACATTTAGTTGGTTTTTGGTTTGGTTTGTTTTGATCAGAGACAGAGAGACACTCTATAAACATTTACTAATCCTCAAAATCATCCTAACAAATGGCTGAGAGCAGTGTAGAAAATATATTCATCATCATTCAGAGTCAGCCACCTCATGAAGCAAAGTGCAGTTGTCACTTTAACGTTGCACAGAAACTGCAGAGCGGTTTCATAAAGGATGTTAAAAAATAACATAAGTATTTGAAACTGCAAGAACGGTTTATTTTGGCACAACAAAACCAGCTGATTTGGAATGTGACCAGAACATTTGGTTAACACCCTGCTTTGAACCAGAAAGAGTCTGGTTTTACAGCATATTGAAAGAAACTCACCTAAGCAAGGAACAATTTGACAGGGTTGACAGGTTTCCCTTTCTACCATTATAAATCTGGACTCCTTTACAGCTCCTGTCCTCCGGTGGCGAAACCAGCTACCATCTTAAAACCCTCTGTGTGGGTCAGGCAGGCAGCTTGATCCATAAATCTATCTCATTCCCCAGCAGGTAATCATCTTTGAAAACAAATTACCAAAAGATGCCAACAAGCCCATCAAGAAAACAGGCATAGAAATTTAGCGCTGTGAAGCATCCTACCTATCCAGGCAGTATTTGGACTCAAACAATGGTTATGAACCAGAAGGTCAACGTGTTAGTAATTACACTTGTGTGCCAGGAGGGCTGTAGCTCACATTTATGCATTTCCTGGAAGGCTGAACTCTCTTCAGAGCAGCTACAAACGCTTAAACATGAAGAGCGAAACGTATCACAAGCAACAGCATTGCTATGGATACTGAGAGGCCATAGGAAAAAGCGCTTTTAAATAAGAGCTTGAAAAGGATAGCGTGGCAGCAAGTTCAGAACGGAATTTCATCTTTAATTTGGAAAGGCGTTAGGCTCGCTCTATTACTATCACCCTTCCCTTGCTGGTGGCTAACACCGAGCTGGGTATTTTGCAGCATGCGGGTGATTTTTCGTGCCTCGACTCAAGTAGTTAGGCAACAGGCTGCTCCATTCTGCATGTGTAAGTCCCATTACAGACGCAGCCAGTTATGTGTGCAGACGTATAGCAATAGTTTTCACATTGTGCCTTGTGAGCAACTCAGTTTCTTCTTGATATTTCACAGAATGAACATTTTGAGAAGAAAACAGTGGAGTTTGGGAAATTGTAAAGGGAGGTATCTGCAACTTTCTGTAGGTCTGTCTTTTACAGAATAATCTACAAGATGAAGTGCTTGTGAACAGCTTAATTACAGAGTTCATGGTATACAATTTCCCTTTCTGTAGGAGCTCTGCTGACCCATACAGCTGTGTCCTTGTTACCTTAACAGAATGTCCTGAGGAAAAAATAGTTGCCAGAGTTGAAATTAAGTGGCCTATGGGACAAGCTTCCTCACTGTTTTTCACAGCTACCGAAAAGATGAAGCATAAGGCGGCACGTAGAGAAACCTTGCTCCTAGGCACCTGGTATTTTCCATTACTTTCACTATTTTCCGTTTGTCTCATATCCAGTGGATTTCCTGGAGGCATGGAATGGGACCTAAACAGAAATAATCATACAAGGGTAAGAGGAATCCACTGGCTAGAACTGGGGGACAAGGCTTCCGTGCACTGTTCACCACTTGGTTTCTGAGTCTCTAAGTGACCTGGAATTAATCACTTCTCTTCTGTGTCTCGGTTTCTTCTCCCATAAGAAAGGAACACGCTTATTTAGTTGCTCTGTCTCCAAGGGCTGTTGTGATACATAATTAATCTTTATAAATCATTTACCGATCTTTGAAGTAAAGGGGCTGTGTTTATTTAAGAGTACAAAGCAGCAGTAACAGAATAAAAAAGGAACATAGAATAAGAATATGAGCTAATTCCTAACTATTGACTTTCTTCCCGTGTCAACTGCTGGGACACTGCTGCATTTTTTGGCATTATATAACATGCTGGTTTTGTTCTGTGTCACAGCGGTCGCAGTATGGCTGCTCAGCCGGAAGAAGCAGCCCAAACTGCACTAAAACGTCCCAAACTTGGAGGTAAGGATACGACTGCTACAGCAATGAAGAGAAATCAGGGGAATGATGAGCTGCCATGTCTTAGCAATGACGCTCCATGGACAGAGTGTTTTTATGAAAAGGTACAGCAGAGGTGTCTGAGTCTGCAGGAGACAAAGGTGAAGACGATTCATGCACAAAAGGCAAAAGAAGAAAAGGTAAAGAGGAGAGAACCCTGTGACTGGCTGCCCAAGGACTGGCTCAGTGAAGAGAAGGAGTCACTAGATACTCGCATCTATCTGCTTGACAAACTCCTACCTACATTAATCCCAGGAGTAGAAAAACTGTTAATGGAAGTGGAAAGAAAGAATGTGCTTGCACCAGATGAAGCAGCAGCCAAATTTAACCCCATTAATTTTCTTGGAGAATATCTGATGAGACATAACCCTCGATATGATATTTCTACAAAACCAGGCCCGTACCTGGGAGGAATGAAGATGGTCACAGAGGTGCTAAAAGCTGAGATGCCAGGTACAGCGTCAGAGAGGTGAGAGAGTTGAAAGTATGGCTGGTCACCAGACCAGAGCTGGTGTCTTGGTCCCTGTTTTACAAAAGGAACGGTGTGACAGCAGCCTGGCTGGCCAAGTGTCAAACAAAATGAGCCTTGTGGAGTACAGTGCCAGAGATGGTAGTTGTCTCTCATAAAAACTTGAGAAGCAGGACAAATGCCAGAACATGTCACACCAAATGAAACACTAGTTATTCCTGTTTAAGGCAATATTCTGCCCTTCACAAGTAGATATTTTGTCTTTAGACTCTATTTTAATTACGTATGAGGAATGCAAACTGCTTTCAAACCGGTCTAGGTTAGTGAACAGCAGTTCTTTAGGACAAGTGTGAGCATCAAAGGTCTATGGACTCTTCAGATCATTTCTTCTATAGCCTTCCAAATTTAATAAACAGATAACCATTTATTTGCTCCTTCAGGATGATTTCTCTTGATCAAACCAACAACAATATTGTCCTGGCACACTGTAGAAATTCCTCCTCCTGGGATTTTACCTAGGCTTTCGTTTCAGATCCTTTTTTCCCTTGCACTTTTTTCCCCAAAACAGTAGAAATTGTTTTGTGTTTTATTATGTTGCTTATTTCTGGGGTGTGTTCCAGACTGCTTGCTTTAGTATCATATTTAATGAATATTGGAAAGGGGTTCCATGGCATCTTACCATATAGTAAGGTTAGAATGTGAGTGTATTAGGTGAACAATAACGCTTTCCTTGTCATTGCTCTATTCAGAAAAGTATAGAAGTGAACATTTGTGTTTATAGGTGACCCAGAGGTGATTGTGAATGATGTCAAAATTACTCATTCACTACTAGATCACTTCATTCTATATCAGTGTTTGGAGAATAATGACTTTATTTGAATGGCTGTCTCTTCTATTTGCATAAATAGTACATACAGCTTGAAAATTGGTTTCAGGGTTTCGGTGTCAGGAATTAGGGAAGTAAGATATCTTATGCATAAACTCTAAATGAAGATAATTGAAGTTCCCAGTATTATAATGAATTAAAGGATATGTTAAATCTCTCTCTACTGCCCTGGGTTTCTGTCTCTCTACATTTCTAGTGCACATACTGCTACAGCTCATAGGAACATGCCTTGTGCGAATACAACTAAAGCGTTGTAATAAATTAATTTCATATAGTCACTTACCTCCTTTTTCCCCGCAGATAAAAATAATTGTAACTGACTGATTGTGGTCAGTGTGTAAGAGCTCAGCTTTTTGGTTTTTCTTCATAAGCAGACATAGAGTAGTACAACCAGAGCTGGTAAAAGATTTTCAAATTTATTTTTTGTTTTTAAAATGCTGGACCACTGAAACAAATGATCTGAGGAAACACCTTTTTCAGTGAGCTTTCACTCAAGCACAGACTGTTCGGGGGGGATGTTTAGGATGCCAGCCCTGCAAAACACCTTTGTTTTGGGGACTGTTTCACCATTCATATTGTTTCACAGAGGGACACCTGGATGCAGGAAGTTCAGAACCGTATCTCATTTTTATTTTGGAAAACAAATTGAATGAAAATACATAAAATTCCCTGGGATTTTGGGTTGTTTTTTTGTTCGGTTTTGGTTATTTTTTTTCTATTTGCTAAAATACCCTTAGCTTTCATTGTGAACCAGAGCTTATTTCTGGAGAGGTCAGATTTTCCTGTAGAATGCAAAGCGCTGGCTACCAGCGACATGTTAGCTTAGCCTCGGCTCTTAAGTCCGTGTTTGCATTTGCAGGTTCTCCATTTGTAGCTGTCGGAGCTGATGCAAAGGAAGCGACTGTCAAGGCTTGTAGAAATCAATCTCTCCGTAGGCAGCGCTGCCACGGGGGTTCTGTAGCCATAGCTGTGGCAGGGTTTGCATATATCTGCTGGTAGTCGTATCACGGGATTTGCGTTCACAGCAGCTCAGGATTTACATATTTGTGATGGCTGCATTGTGGGATTTGCATAGGGTTCTTAAACCAGAGCAGCACAGAGGATTTTACGGACACCATGTAGCACTGAGACTCCTAATTTACGTCACTGGCTTTCTAAACAGGAAAACATGTTACAAGAGAAATGCCAGTCTGTGCTCAAGATCTCTCACATAAGCACCAGAAAGACGAGGGGTGAAATTCTGGCCCCAGCGAAGCTCCCAGGAGCCTTGGTCATTACTTTCAGGAAAGGCAGGTTTTCACCACAGGTTCTTGTCTAAAGCTCCCCAACCCTCAGCGAGCTCTCGCAGGCTTCCTCCGCTCTCTCCCTGACTGCCTCCTGACCGGGAGTCAAGGCATGCAGGAGAAAATTCCTTATCCAAACAGACTGATACCCGAAACGGAGTCTTTATTTGCCCAGGGATGGTAGGGGTGGTAGTCCTTCAGTCTGCGTCACCCATCCTCGCGTGGGAGGTAGGCGGCTGTCTTCCCGAAGAAACACGTTTCATTCTGCAGGCAGAAATCACCCTCGCTGCCGTCTCATCTTTTCTCAAAACGCCCGATACTGACATGAGCTGACTGTGAAACGCGTGCCCAGCACTGTTATAGCCAGTTTTGCCGCTATTGTCTAGGAAGGAAACGTTTTGTCCCACACCAGGGACACCAGGCAGAGGATGCGGCTGGTTTAGGTGTTTTTTGCAGGTGCTTTGGGACCCTAGAAATAAATGCGAGACGGTGCAGGCGCAGCATGCGATGTGACTCATGCCGGGCACTGCCCAAATTAATCACCAGAGCACCTTGGCAACTCCTAGCATGGCCTTAGCTCGGCTTTTGGGCTTTGCTCCTGAGCAGGACCTGCAGTTCGAAATGGTCTGGTTGTCTCTTTCTGGCTGTAGCATACGTTGGAGAAAAATCTGTCAGTGCATTTAGCTTGGTACCTGCTCTATATTTGCTCTTTGCTGTGTCTGAAGGAGCCAGAAGACAGGAAATGCCGTTACCCTTCCCCTGCTGTCGGTGCCGGAGGCTGTGCTGCCGCAGCAGGTGCTTGTGCGATGCCCACGATTGATGGAGGAACCGTGTTATTCGTTAAGAAGCCTCAGTGATAGTGGCCGTGAAGAACAAGTACCTAGCGATAAAACTGACTGCGATCAAAGTGTGTTGCTGTAACCCGTTAGACAGGCCTTTCTATTCATTAATGAAAATATCATTGGTTTATAATTTCTAGGATGACCCCATAGCAAGAGAAGATCGCAGGGACAGGATCAGCCCTTCTCCACAATTTGTGAAACACGGGGGGAAGAAGGGAGCGGGAACTTGAGTTAAAATATAGTTTCTGGACTAGTGTGTTCTCAGGTACATATGAGGAGCAATTCCCCTTACTCTGGGTAGCCACAGAGGGTGTAAGCGAGAGCCACAGAGGTGCGCTGGGCGACTGTCTCAATGCAGAGAGATTCCAGCAGCCTCCGTGAGCAGGAACTGTTCTCCCCAGGTGAGCCGATCCTTTGGCTTTAAGCATTTTGAACTTCCTAAAGGCTTTTTTCCCATTTCATAAATGAACAAAGTCAGAATGAAAGCAGTTGAGTTCTGTGGGATCAATTTTATTCAGTTCTTTTGTTGTGTGAAACGGAGGATTGGGGAAAACATGGCTGGGTGTTTAGAAAAGCAAAGAAAACAGAAGGCAGAGGAAAGGGAGTTACTTTTAGTCCAAGCTGGAAAACTCTGAGTGTTCAAAATGATGAAGAGGTTGGTCTGTTATCCCTGTCCTAGGGCAGTAAAGACTCTCTTGTGTGAGACTGCTTAAGAAATTTCATTAAATGTTGTTCTTTGCCAGTGAAGTGCCTGTGTGAAATGGTACTTAGGCTTTGAGACAAATGCATACTGATGCAATTTTGTTGGTAAATCAAGTGTAGCAAAATTAGGCACCTCTGTTCCTGCTAAAATTGAAAGAACATCTACACAATAAATGATTAACTCCATTATAAATGTGAAGGTAAAATTTATCACTGTTGAAACTACACAAACTAGGAGAGCTGTACAGACGATTTGCTCTTAAATGTCGACCGTATACCCTACAAGAGACTCTCTCCACATGCACATATCTGACGCTCAGGTTATTGCTTCAGATTTATAGTTACACTAGATTTCAGGAGACGATACATGTCAGAATATAAATACTCTCACCTCCTTGGAGCTGCCCTCTGAAAACACAGATTGTTAATATCTAGTCCAATAGTCACACTAGTAATTTTGTGCCCCAAACATCAAGTATTTCTTTGGAAAAAAATCTGCTTGCACTAGAAGGACAAGAATTTCAGTAACAATTTTTTTCCTTTCCTTTTGTTCTTCAGGGTAGCCTTAATCTATCTTAAATATGTTTATGGTGGTATCTTTCTAAACGACACTCCCATGTGCTACAGGCTGGCCAGGATGAAGTCTGAGGCAAAGAACAGACGTAAAGAAAGGGAGCAGGTGGACTATATGAAGTCTCAGGTGAAAGAGATGAGAAGGGAGGCTCTGGCCATTCAGTTCAAAAAGTGGACGGCGGATGTCAGTGGCAGAATACCAGCTGCACAGGTAAGTAGGGATGGTCCTTGCTAAGACACTGCTTCCTCCTGTTCCCGACAGGAGGGAAAGGAAGTCCGTGACAGTGGCATCTGCCCTGGCATGGCAGTGTGGAGTAAAGGGATGGGTACTGGCTCCGACATCCCATAGGGTCGGGGTGCAGGTTGCTGCCTACCACTGAAGCCCTGATTCCCCACGAGCACGTGGAAGGACTGCGGTGCGTTCTCCACAGAGGTCCTGGGAAGCTAAACGCTAAGCTAAAAGCTACTCAGACACTCCTGAGGTTGTTGGATACATACCTCACCATGGGACGTCCTTCTCTGCAGCTGGTTATCCCTCAGAATCCCCCGAGAAAGGTCTGGGGTAGCCACTCTTGCTCTCCTGTGGCCTCCATTAAATATTCCTTGTGACTTATGCAAATTGATACTGCAGCTCATAAAAGATGAGATTTGCAGTAATTGTAATATACCTCTTGGTACAAGCATCTTTCTCACAAGTCACACAAGGCCCCTAAGAAACTGTCCTGTGGTTACACACGGCACAACATAGACAAGGTCTACATTTCAAGAGGGCCCACCTCTGTGGTAAGACGCATTGCTGGCCCTTACAACTAATTAACCCAGGTGATTTATTTTTGTAATTGCCTGCTGTTGTCTGCACAAAACAGGCCTTTGAGTATTACTTTGATTTGTAGGTTCAGAGTGCCCTGAGGTCTTTTTCAGATGTCGTTGCTTCTACTCCCCCAGAGGTGCGAAAAGGTAAGTTTTTGATGCGTCTCCTTTAGTTTTATTTCTGTGGTCTGAATTCTGATGCAAACTATGAGCAAAGGGTGAATGGATTTGATAATAGAGAAAGAATCTCTAAGGGTAGTTACACCCGCTAGGATATTAACCACAAATCTTCAGACAGATTGGAAAGAGACTGAACGACCACATGGTTCATTAACATGATCTTGAACACTATGGAAAGAAGTTTAAAAAAATCTTTCGGAGAGATTGAAAGAGCAGATGCAGACCCTTTCCACTTACACCCCGCATTAGCCAGACATTGCCATGTGCTTATCATGATTTTTAAGAATGTAACAACCTCCTTCATCTACTCTATCCCCCGGTGTTCCTTGCCTCATGGGAGGTCTTGGAAATCCCACAGACAGCCTGGCATGGTGGGAAGTGTGGAGGAAAGGTAGGATCGAAGAAGTTGAAGTCTGACAGCATTGTTAGCCTTTATGGTTTCAGGGAAAATGCTGAAGCTTACCTAACGCTCCACCAAATCACCCGGCTTGTCTAGCCGTTCCCTTTGCCAGCCCCAGGCATGCCAGTGACACGCAGCACGAGGGCCTCTGTATCAGAGCACTCAGCACAGAAAGATCTCCATAATTGCTCTCTGCTTTGCATAGCTTACACTTGACCTCCCCAAATAATGATAATTGGATAGATAGAGCCAGGAATATTGAAGTGGCAACATACAGCCTGCTGCCAGCCCTTTACAGCCATAGCCTGTAATGATCATCAGCTGGAAGGTGGGATGAGACGGGGAACCTCTCGAGAGCATTTCTGCTTGCTGCTGAAGTCACCTCTGTCTAGAGCTTGCCCTTGCTCAGCCCTGTCTATATTACAGAATTGCTCCTCTGAGTTACCATCCCACGGTGGCAGCACGCTGCGCGAATGCCAGACACAGCCCTTGTGCTCCTGCTGTGGTGGCTGTGGTTCTCGGGCGAGAACGGGTACTGGGACGTGAGACTGAGAAGGAAGTTTCTGTCCAGATGCTTGTTCTACAGATGCTGGAGGTGCTTTATGTCATATTTCACTAACCGTGTGCCTCCATTTCTTAATGTATTTCACTTAATAGTATCCAATACACGTTACTGGAACATTAAGCTTTGTTTTATATTTTAATAAAGATAATATACAGCTTAGGAATGTCTTAAGCAACAAGAGATAAATGCATTCTATGAATTTTCTCTTTATTCCTGATATGTTGTAGAAGGAAGAACAGAAAAATAATCCCAACAGAAAAATAGCATGTCTGTGCTCGAAGGCCTCATTCAGAAATCTGTGTAGACATTTGACATACCTTCTCAGTTCCATTATAGCAGCCCAGAAGCTGACCAAAAGATATGACCAAAAGATAGTTTTGAATATCATAATCAGTAAAAATATTCCCACGGAGCTTCTTGGGAAAATACTGACTCAGATTCCACTCTTGCAAAGCAGAATCCATGTCCCCAGAATTTTAAGGCTGTTTTTTCTGTTTGTTAAATCAAAAATCATTTCTTCCCTCACGTAATTAGATGTAAGTACTGTTAAAATCATTGCAATTTGCACCAACATGTCAAGAATAAATGTGACCATACAGTTCTGAATACATAAGTGCAGATTTCTCAGCAAGAGAAATATGTAAGAATCAAATTTAAATAGCAGCTATGCAGTCAGATGCTTCAGCTATTGTGTAGGATAACCTCAAATAAATGTCATCCAATGTGAGAAGTTAATGTAATGTAACAATGTGCAAAAAAATGTGTACAATATGCAAAACCACAACTGTTTGCTTTCTAAACCAATATCCCTTCATTTTTTACTAGCAATCTATGACAGGAAGCTGGAAATCATAGACACATTGGGAAAAAAAGTAAACATAGATGAATTCACAGAGGTGAGAAATGAAATAAGAGCATCTGATTCAGAATATCATGTTTATCACAATGCAGTAGCATTTCCCTGGGGACAGCTAAGATGAGTAAGTGAAGGGCTTCACTTCTCCAGCATCCCAGGTAACTGGTTGTATCAGGACATTTCATGTTCCATCTCCGTATCCATCCTCTGCTGTCACAACGCTTCCATTCTGGCCAGCAAGGGGGAAGTGTTTTACTTTCCTCAGAGCTGCAACTTGTGCCGCTCTCTGAGAAGTTACTCTAGCAGCAGTGGGTTTTAGGACATCCCTATCGGTCCCTTTCTAGATGCCAAAGCCTTGAATCACCTGTGAATTCAGGTTTTGCATTGGCTGCTCAAGGGAGGTTCGGTGTCCCAGTATAACCATTATCCTGAGGTAATTAGTACTGTCCCCAAGGTATTGTTTTTTTCTGATTAAGTTCTATTAACCACAGAAAAACCTAAGAAGTGATGAGCTGGGATGAGAAGCTCTACCATTTTTGGCCTGAACTGTTGCTGGCCTGAACCATAACCAAACTGCATCAAGTGTCATAAGTGTGTGAGAAGCGTAAGCAGGCTGACAAGTATGCAGTTTTAAAATCAAAAGCTGTCATTGAGAAACATGTGTTTTTAAATCACCAAAATCAATAAAGGTAGTTGGAAGTTCCACCCCATTACTCTACTCTTCATCAATTTGAAAACAACAAATCGGTTCAAACTATATTCACTGAAAAACTCTCCAGGCCAAGACTTTGCCAGCCATTTCTACCTACGACAGAGCTAAATTTTGTGGCTGGGTAATTAAAACTGTGAAAAGGGACGTTTCGAATAGAAATAACGACAGACCCTCAGTTGCAGCAGTGCTAGTGGGTGCTGTTACAATAATTAAAAACGGAGTATAAAGCAGCTGTGCAGAGACTAATTTCAAGCAACCATGTGTGATTTTTGTGCCACCTTTGCTCTCAGGAGACTCCCATGTTTGGCATTTTGCACAGAGATGCATTTTTATGATAACTTGTTGAAGGCTTTTTTAAGCATGAAATGAGGTATTTTTAAGTTTAACCTCAGAATCACTGCATTTAATTTAAAAAAACTATTGTGGATAATGGGAGTCCAGAGAATTGCTTTTGTCACTGAAATGAAGCATCAATCCATAACCTCTGTGGTACATGTATAAGCACCGAATGAATTCGTGCTCCATTAGCATTAGAAAAATGTTTTAAAATATATTTTGTGTACTCTTTATTTTAACTCAATTAAAGATATGACAACAGAGATCAGAAGTACAAAAGATACGGACCGGCAAGCTGTCTGGCTTACCCGCCCGTGCAACGCTGTTCTCGGAATATATTCTCTGATGCTTTTTCCAGTCCGGTTTTCACTGAGTCAAGCGATGAGGCTTTCATCCCTTCCCTTGGGAACTGTTCCATAATCACAGGCCTCGCTCTCAGGACAGGGCTGTTTCTAATCCTCAGCTGCAGTTTACCTTTGTTCATCAGTCTGCATCATGCACCAAAACCAGAAAGAGAGGTGATCTTTCTCCACACTGGTCTAGGCCCTTTCACATGTGGAAGGAGTTGCTTTTTAATGGACCTTAAAATTAAATAGCGCTTTTTTTCCCCTCCTTGAATTCAGTGCAGCTTTGGGTTACTTAAGGCTGTTAGAAACTCATAGAGAGACCTCACACGTTGTTATTGGGTTTGGATTTTTTTTTTTTCCAGACATGCAAAACAATTGGCTGTTGAATTTTTACATCCTTCGTGACAAGCTCGTGGGGTTAGTTACATTAAAAGCGTTTAAATCCCGGACACGAGTCCTTAATAGTTTATTTCACATGCTTTGTATTCTAACATGCAGAACCCCCGGCAGTCTGACATAAAGCTATTGACACCAAGGGAAATACTCACATTGCCTTTGTAGGGTCAGAACCAGGCTTTAAAGGTGAGATTATTTTTCATGATTGCATGTGGCTTCCTTGATTTCTACTGGGATCAGCAGGGACAAAAAGCAAAGATCCATTGTTATTGATGATAATGTGTGCACAAAACTACGGCGAGGTCTCACGCTGGGTAGCAAGAAGGAGGTGTGCCAGCTTTCTTCTGATAGGTGTCAAAATCTCTGGGTTAATAATAAATAAATGTGTGCTTATTATGCGTACAGTACTTTACACCATAGAGTACTTTACACACATCAGCTAAGAAAAGCTTACGACTCTACGATAGCTCCTCCTGCCCACATAGCCGAACACACGCTCCTAAAAAATGTTGTGTGGAGCTGTTAGACAGCAGTATTAATACACAAGCCTTCGGATGTGTCATCAGGATGACATACAAAATAACAAGCTGCTTGTCCAATCTACCTCCTCCCAGCTGCTGTCATCTTTAAGGTTCATCTGTCACAGGGCTCTTGGTTGTAATATCTCTGAAAAGCTCGTAGATACACGTAGCCCCAGATCTGCCACCTTCTCTCTTTTTATGCTGAAATGCAGAAAAAACATGCATTGCCTTAGGAGTTCTTCTTTCCCACCAGCCACCCCTCAGGCCATTGGCTGCTGCTTTTCTGCTCCTCCTCTCTTCTCCACTTGTCCCATATATCTGGAAATTATGCAATACAGACATGAATAATAATAACATACATTAATATTTCAGTTCATTAATGCCTGTGTGGCATTTCAACAAGTCCAAGATGTTCTAACACTTATGTCAGGTATCCATACTCTAAAAATGCGATAATGGGAAACATCCCGTGTTTTGCAAATTCTTCCTTTTAACTGTATGGGCTCCTTGTTATGGTGGCTGGCTCCAGAAATCTGCTGTAATAATTCAGCCCAGGCTTTGGGATTGTGGTCTGTCCTGATGGCCGTTATTATTTATGTCATGCACACCACATTTTTAGAACCATATTGCTTTTGCTCATAAAAACCACATGGCTATAAATCCAAAGTGTTAAAGTGTCTCCAAGGCTAGAACTTAAAATAAATCTTGAGTCAGTAGTATTCCCAGTGTCAGTAGACTTAGGTGACAGGGCTCATTTTCAAAAGGTTCTTTCCTTTTTTTATTGTATCCAGACGGTTCTCTAAACACTGAAATTGTGGCCAGTGGTCATTTTGTGGCATTACAGAGTTGAGTGACAGTTCTGCAAAGACTAATGGCTCAAAATGCCTCCTTGGGAGGTAAGTCAGGAATACTAAATGCTGCAGAAAACCACGGAGAACCTATAACCTCCCTGAGATAACCTAGCTTAAGCAATGGCATTGCATAGGAGTAATGCTCTCTGATCCGGCGTCTCTGACCTGCTGGACATGATAAGTGACCTCCGGGCCAGGAAAGAAACAAGGTACATTTGTGCAGCGCCTTGCGCAGCAGCGTCCCGGGCTTGCTTGGAGAATATTGCTGCTTCTGAAAGAAAGAACAAAGTAGGCAGTGTAGCATCCATGCACCAAGTTGCATTCCATTAGCAGATTAAACTACACAATCACGTATATTTCATTGCATGCAATAGATTTTTAAGAGTTCAAATAAAGGTGAAAATACTTGAAGAAAGCTAACCATTTACACTACTGCTTTCTCTCCATAGTATGTGCATTCCTACACTGAACATTTTTCAGATGACATGTTCCAAGAAATCCTGAAGCATCTCTGTCAGTGTGCTGATGACTTCCAAGAAGCAGTAAGACATGATATGTGGAGGCAAATGTTTACTGATCTCTTCCTGGATTGTGATTATGGAAAGGTAGGCAAAGCAGCTTCCACCTAATTTCAATATGGTGATGCTTCCAGTTTGGTATTTCTCCGGGTCGCTGCCTTCTTTTTATTCTTTGTGACTCCAGACACTCTCTTTGTGCTTACATGGCATTATTTCAGAGGACAATAGCTGCTGCATTGCCTTCAAATCCATAGTTCTTAGACACAGAAATAATAGCCAATAGCCTATAAGCTGGTGGCTAATTAGAAATGGAATGAGCTAATGTGATGACTCGGGGCTGAAGTTTGATGATTCTGGAGAAGAAATTAGCCTCAAACTTTACTACTCCTGATCATTGCCTGTTCCCACAGCACGTTCAGAACGTTTGGGTGCTAATTCGTCTATTCAGCTGTACTTCAGAAAAGATAACCTGGTAGAGATTGACCTTAACAAATGTGCACATTACTACAGCAGTAACATATATTGTGTTAATTATGTTGCATTAATTTATACACCTTTAGGGCTTCTATCAATAAATCTCATAATAGTTTAAATTTAAAATGCAAAATAATCTACCTTTACAGCCTCTCTGAGAAAAATGCTGTGAACTTCAGCCGCAGTTTATGGTCAGGAAGTTAAAATACAATGAGTCAGTTACAGAGCTGGAACTGGAACTCAAAAGCCATAATTTGGTTTTCAGCAGCTCTAAACTCTATCTGTCGGCCTCTGAATACACCTGCATCCCCATTAAAAAAAAAAAAAAGCTAGACTTGTTAGAAAACTGGTAAATAGTAGGAGCTGAAGGATCAATGGCATAAGCTATTGCTAAAAACTTGGGCTTCATCCAAAAAGTATGGTACTGAGTAGCCTCAGTTAGCCAGTTACTGGCTACTAAAACAGCAAATGGTAGCCATAATCTTGCAGTTTTCTCCCCTACATTATACATTCCATCCAGCACTCCTCTAGTGATGTTTACAGCATGCCTACCCAGAATGAACTGTGCTCTACAATGTCATGCTCATGTCATTACCTCTAAGAGAAGTGTCATTACCTCTAAGAGAATGGAATTACACAGCACGTTTCAACACCAATGGTGTGTTTTAGAGAATAGCTGGCAAGCTGCTGTTTCAGGGATGAGGAAAGAAATGTGTCTACTTCTCAGTTAGAAGGCATTTGATTTTCCTATTGCTCTGTCAGGAAGAGCTATGATGGATCTTCCTGGGTAGAGTAATATATAAAGCTGAGTCCTATCTTTGCCCTGCGTTTTGAAAGGATCCCTTCTTTCCCTTTCATGTTTTCATGTTACTTTCTTCCTATGATTTCTGTGGCAGTAATCACCATCTCCGTGCTGCTAATCCCAGTGGAATCTCAGAGGCAAAGAGCCAAAAATCCTAGCACAACATAACAAGAGTGAGCAGCTATCAGCACAGACACCATCACTGCCCAGAAAACAATGATCAGAGCACAAACACGGTTGCTGTTTCTGGCCTCCGAGGTAGCCTTGCTCTGCAAATTGAGTTCACTAAACTGTAGTGTGGACCATGCAGTTCTTTTAAACCCGACCTGGTTTCTTTTGTGTAGCTCTAATAACTGCTGCCGTACTGTATCCACAGGGAAGATAAAAGATGCAAACTAACCCAAAGACTTCTACCGCTTGAATGTGATCCATCACCTGTAGTACTCATTCTGCAAAGCACAGCAAAGCAGTTGTTTCAGTCCCTAATTTACATTTGCTCAGTAGCAGGCAGTTATTCCAGTCTGCATGGGGAGTGTGGCTGCCTGCCTCAGTGAGTTGCAATTAGGGCCAGGGAGCTGAGAAAGCAGTGTTTAAATTACAGTCAAATTAGAAGGTATCCACACGATCATTATTATGATTTCAAATGCATGGATCCAGAAGAATGGCAGCTCAGCAAGAACAGCCTGGACTATACAGTGAAGCAGAAACTTTCCAAGACAATACCAGAACACAGCTGAATCGCTGCTCTAGCGCCCAAAAACGACATGGCTCCGAGAATTTTAAGCTTATTGTCTCTCTGTCCTCATGTGCATCAAGTATAGTTTCTTCTATACACGGTAACAGAATCTGCATTAATTTTCCAGGACGTTTTAAGCCCAGGACCTTTAAATGCAACTGAATTTAGTCAGAGATTAATTTCCAAACCAAGGCAGTTTGAGACACTTCTGATTACCTTTCTCGCAGTACAGCAACAGCAAAGTCTGCTTTGTCATGACCTTTCCAGAGTGTCTGTTCTTCCCATCTTGCTCGCTAACAAGCATATTGTGATATTCAAGATACACACATCGCATTTCCAGAAAAACAATCAAGCCATTAAACGCAGACCTATCACTGATTAAACGGCAAGTCTGGCTTAGTCTGTGTTGCTGAAGGAATTACTCATAGATCCCATTGCTGAAAACAACTGAGAATCATCACCTGCCAATATCTAGGTGACAAGAAAATTAGGTCAACATGTTTCAACTCTCTAGCCACTAGAGTTGGCACTCGTTAAAAGTGGAGATGAGTTTTGGGCGGTTGTACAAACACAGACAGCCTGCCGTTAGTTATAGTGGATGCTGTACCTGTCCTGCTGACGCGACTCAGTACAAAGGGCTGACGGGCAGGAACCTTTCACCAGCCTCCCCAGTCACACACAAAGTACGAAGAAACATGACCTTTCCTAGTAAATTTAGGAACCCAGAAAGAAAGCGTAACAGGGTACAGGACCTTGGAAATGGTTTTCCTGTCATAATGCTCCTCTCTTCTATAGGTAGCTTTGCGGTGACGTGTTCCTCCCAAAGTAAGTTGTAAGGAAAAGTGTCCTGCAATTACAGAGACCTCTGGTGGAATGGCAAATCTGTATAAATTGTAAATGTTAAAATAAGGTGGAAAATATACCCCTAATTCATATTTGGTAATTTCTGAAAAGGAATTTGTTATTTTTAACAATATATAAAAATAAAATTATTTCATCTAAATCACAAAAAAACTCTTCTAGGATCTGAGTTATCTAAATCCTCCAAGTATATTATTCTAACCTGACAAAAAAGTACCTGAATCCCAAAACAACACTTTATTTTCTTTTTACTAATACTTCATTCATTGATTTACGTTTTTAATAAAACAAAGCTTTGCATTAGTGCTGCCAACTTCAAGGCAACCAGCAGATGATTGTGACAAGTAACAGCTGAGGAAATTTAAAGGGAAAATTGAGTGTGAGTAATGGAAATACTGAATGGAGAAGCCAAATATTACACAGCGATCTGGTAACATCTTCAGAAACATGTTCTGTGTTTGTATATCTACTAAATGGATTCAGAACCCAATCCGATACATTCAACTGAAAAACAAACAGCCTAAAGAAACGTTTAGGTTGGAGCGTGCAAGATATTTGTACGTTAATGCCAAGAAGATGAAGATGCTGGAAATCAGAGCCTACATCTTGTAAGTTTAAGGACAGAATTATGTGACGACATTTGTTGTTCCAAATCCACGCATGGCTGAAATTCAGCTCTGATTTCCAGCATTTCTTATCAGCAGGAAGCAGGAATTATGTTACGGGAGTCTGAAGAAAAAATGGACTGGACGACAGGTTACATTTCAGTTCTGATCCTTTCCTCAGAATTTGCAAAAAGCTTTCAATTCTCTTCAGAGGAAAGGTGTTGCAGTAACAGAAAATGTGATGTGTTCACTTAGTTTTCAGTATTGGCTTCCTTGGGAGGCACTTCAGCAGTAGATGATACGTACCTCTCAGTTGTTTTCAAATCCTCTGTTTCTAAACAAGGATGCCATTAATTACGGTTTCACATTATAAACGACGCAGTCATTTTGAGCTCATTTCCAGAAAAGAGCAGCAAACTTCCTTCATTTCTTCAACCTAAGGGCAGGAAAAGTTCGCAAGGAATTAAAAACTTGGTGAATTCTACATTTTGCAGTTTTTAATCTAAGAGCAAAATATGAAAAGGAAATCAATTATTCAGATGGAAAGCTACTTGCTACAAATAATGAACTTAAGTAGATCTGTTCTCTAATTAACTACTGTGTTTCACTAATGGCAGGGAGATTACAAAGGTGGCAGGACTTAAATAATGACAACAGGAATTCGCATCAAATGGAAAACTTGCAATCGTTTAGATTTGCCTTACTTTTTAAAGACAATTTCCTGATTGGAAATGACCCGTTTCACTGTCTTTTCCTGGTTTTATTGTCTGTACGCGCTCACCCTGAGCAACAAGGACTTAATATCTGCATGTTCCTCTGCACTGGAACTACAGACACCTCTCTCACCTCTGTGGTCGAATGTGTATGAATTTTCAAAGGAAATTAGGGAGGTTGTCATAATAGCTCAGATTTTTTGACTAATTATTTTTCTAGGCAGTTGCCAATACATAATGCTTCAAAGGAAATGATGGGGCACAACACCAAACTACAATGTGCAGTCACTAAAGTAATGCAGCATAGCCCACAATATGTGAAAATTCTTCCACAGTGCTGTCAGACAATCAAGATCAGTCCTGAAAGTGTGAAACGTTGAAGCTTTGATCTTTACATGAAGAACCCCTTTGGCAGAAGTGGTTACAATCGTCTAACTGTAATTTGCCCAGAATATGCAAGAGGATGTGCCTGCAAAGTAATATTAATATGTATGCTGAGTTCTGGCTAAGCTCACAGAAAAAAATTTTACCCCCTATGAAATAAATTCACTTCTTTGAAATTTTTACTGATGTTCTGCTAATGCATAATTTTCAGTCACAGTTAATTCTTAGCTAATGGTGCCTTTGTAGTGCTGCAAATGTTGTTGTAAGTCCCAAGAACCACAGGAAAAACCCAGTAATTGTAATCTTTTTCTTTAGGTGGGTCTCTTAGACAGACAAAAAATACTTGCCCTACTGGTAGACTTCTATGACAGAAGCCCTGTGATTGCTAAGAGGGGATTCAGTAACCCAAGACAGTGTAAGTATATGGGATGTTTCAACTGTGGTTAAAACTTGAGGAGGTTGTATAGTTAATATGTATTTCATAAGTGCTACCAGAAATGGACAGAGCCTAAAAAAGACGCAAATGAATGCGGTGACCTATACACCATCATCTGCAAACCTGTTTTGCAAACTGTGATGCAATGTTCAGAAATGCTTCAGCATCCAAAACTTTTCCTTCCTACACAATTCTGAAGTAGGTTTTGGAAGCAGGATTAAAAAAGACTACTTTTCCTGAAACAATTGTTCTTTCTTACTGGGCAATATTAGAAGTTAATCTCGTGTTTACACTAAAATTTCTCCAGGAACATGGAAGGATAAGAAAAAACACAGAGAATCATCTACATAAATGTAAAATATTTTGAAGATATTGGACATTAATTTATTGCTAAAATCAAATGCAAGGCAAATTACAGCTTTCCTTCTTAGTATGGAAAAATATGAAACATTTATTTCAAAAGAGATATGGTGTAATACACAATAACAAGTGCAGTTCTCTGCAGGCAAAGACATTGTTCTGGAGTTTTGTGTTTCTGAGATGCATTTTGCGGAGGGTACTTTCTGATAGTTAATATTTGCTTGGGAATACCTTTTTTTTCTTTAAGTTTTCTTATGCAATACTAGAGAACATAAAACCAATGCAAACTATCAACTTATCAATATTTTTTCTATTTTAGGGCCAATAATTGAGCTGCAAGAGATTGATCTTATGGATTTATGGGGAGGCCTTGATGATCAGGAAGTTTGTGAGGAACTCAGTGCAAAGTTGGTCTTGTCTCAAACTGGAATTTCTGAGGGAGAGATTGTAGCATATGAACCCGTAGATGATAATAGAGAAGGCACATACAGAATGAGACCTAGTGTCAGAGGTCTTTTTGAACAAATGTGCATAAATGAAGCTGAGACTGGAGGAATTTCTATGGAAGAAAACCAAGTAGCAGAATCAAGTGATGCTGAAGTGAGAAAGGAAGGTGAGGACGCTGTGTCGGCGGTGCAAATCACTGATTCTGAAGCGAGCGATTTGGATGGAGATATGATACATAGTGAGAAATCCAGTTTCCATGAAGACATCAAAATGGAGAGGCAAACTGCATCTGGAAGTGCAGACAAACAGGAGGAAGCTTTCCCAGGATCAGCCTCTACTAGGTACAGTCTCAGTAGAGGGGGAGAACCTGGATCTGAAAAACAGGTGGAGGAAGAGGAATTTAACCTGGGTAGAGAGCCGGATACAGAAACAAATAGGGAAGATGATTATCGTATCTCAGACAGAGAACCTGGCTCAGAAGGGCAAGTTGGTCAGGAGAAGGACAATTCAATTGCAGAGGCAACCAACACAATTTCAGGACCAACACCTGAAGCTATAACCATGCCCTCAGAAGACAGAGCTGTGGCAGGCATGGATGTCATTGCTTCAAAACAGGATGCTCCAGTTGCAGAGGTTGTGAAAGAAACTCCTGTGAGAAAAGAGAGTTTTTCTAGGCAGCATGGCAGCCAGTTTGGCCAACAGACAAGCTCAGAGACAAGACTGCCAGATGAGGACCTTCTGCAAGACCAAGATAAAGGTAATGCATTCTCTTTTATTCTGGCAGACCTTATTCTTTTTCAACATATACATTTGGACTGGTTTAACTGTAGGTGTGTATTTAATCCATTTCAAAACCTTGTTTTTGAATGTGAGTGACTTCTGAATACCTGAGATGATAAGCTTTGATATCTTCTCAGCACGGTGTTTTCCGCCAAGGTTTCGGAGCATGTTCCTCTCACAGGATGGCAGGTGAGTCACTTTGCTGGTGATCTGTATTCAAGGCACTGAGCAGACACTTTAATTCAAGTAGGGACTTTCTGAAGCAGCAGCATTTTTATAATTAGGAGAAACTTTATGTTCTGTTTCACTCCGTGAAACAGTGCCCGAGCACGTTAAATTTAGAAATTACTTCTAATAATTTTTAGACTGTGATTGCCTATAGGGAGATACAGTATAGGATCATATAGCAGGAACCTTTTATTTTGACCTCTCACTGTGTTTCCAGAGGAATATCATACTTATTTGTGTACAAAGGCCCTTGTTCTAAGAAGGCTGTGGTCGGGAAACTGTGTGTTTTATGAGAGGTACTTTCTTAAACATACTAGAAGGACCAACTTCCTTGCTAGCACTCTGTGAATACACTCTTGTGTCTCACATTTTAAAACACTGCAAGAACTGGGTCTATGTTGCCAGAGCAGTCTAGTGACAGACTTATTACATAAAGGGCTGTAAAGCTGATGGTACAGCCCACTGGTACCTACAGCTTTCCGTGGTTAACTTCTTGTACACAGCACTAACCTGTCATTCAGCCAGTCCCTGGATGCACATCCCATGTTGTTTGGGGCGTGCGGTACTTCCATCTTCAGAGCAGATTCCCACCCTGTTCTTGTAGAAATGATGGTGTGATGCTCTTTGAGAGAAAGGTGGATGGAAACAAGAAGTCTGAATATCATTTTGAACCCATCTTGGAAAAAAGTTATCTTATTGCTCTTGCTAAAATAGGTATTTGTAGCTGGACTTAAGAAATGTAACACTCACCAGGAGAATTTCAGGAAGCAGAATTTCCAGCCAGTAAAAATAAATAGCTACTGATAACAAGGGTAACTCCAGAAACACAGCGGCAGATTTTACATAATAATCAGCAGGGTGCTCAGACTAGTAAGCTCTGGTTCACAGAAGATTTCTTTCTGAAATTGCAGGTCCAGCACACTCAGACAGACAGGATTCTCCTGCTGAAGCTAGCCAGCAGTTTGAAGTGCCATGGTCAGGTGACTGCTCATGTCAGCTCTTTTCATCTGCTGTAGAAACTATAGCTTGGATGGATGTATTTAAAGGCTTCTGTAAAAGCTACATCTTGTGTCTTTTTTAAAAGCTTATATCATTACATGGTATACTTTATCTTTCATCAGGTGACCTTCTGACTTCTGACCTAAGTGGCAGGTATACCAGCTATGGAGAGAGAATTCCAGAGGACTGGAAGTGTGACAGCACTAGATTTCCAGGTATTTGGTCAAAAAGTTGTGTGTTCACTTGGGCACGTAGTGGCTCTCAGTGTCTGCAGACATGCCAGTACTGCTGTGAGCTGAAAGTTTTGGCAACACTACAAACAATAATTCCTGCAGCTGACTTCAAGTTATACAGGCAGTATAGTCTTTGTCTCCGAAGGCCACTTGCTGTGTAACAGTAATTTCAGCTCACCTGTATTCAGTGATTTGACCTGGCTGTATGATAGCATCCATGCTAGACTGGAGCATAAATCTGAAGAGATACTATTAGAAAAGTATAAGCAGATTAAGGTCTTTAGTCAGCATGGAGTCGGTCTGGAGCACGAGTCTTACAAGGAGCAGCTGAGGGAACTGGGGTTGTTCAGTCTGGAGAAGAGGAGGCTGAGGGGAGACCTTATCGCTCTCCACAACTACCTGAAAGGGGGTTGTGGTGAGGTGGGGGCTGGTCTCTTCTCCCAAGTAACCAGCAATAGGACGAGAGGAAATGGCCTCAAGTTGCGCCAGGGGAGGTTTAGATTGGATATTAGGAAAAATGTCTTCACTGAGAGAGTGGTCAGGCATTGGCACAGGCTGCCCAGGGAGGTGGTGGAGTCGCCATCTCTGGAAGTGTTCAAAAAACATGTGGACGTGGCACTTTGGGACATGGTTTAGGGGGCATGGTGGTGTTGGGTTAACGGTCAGACTTGATGATCTCGAAGGTCCTTACCAACCTTAATGATTCTGTGATTCTGTGATTCATATTCAGCCATACTTTCACTGGATAGGAAGCGCAGGATTCAGGACTGATTTGATATCTGCCACGTGGCTGGTTTTGGGGCAGCACTTGGCTTCCTGCGACACACTGTGCTTTCTGCCTTTCAGACTTACATCCCATCATGGCAGAGATTCAGAACCGTTGTGCTTCTCATACTAGGAGTGCCTTTGATGAAAGCTGCCTCAACCTGTCACAGTTTGTACAGCTCATGGAGGCATTTGTTGGTGAAGACACTTCGCTGCCTACTGTGAAGAGGCTTATTGCATTTATCAAAGAGAAATACAAACAGACAGAAGAGGAGAGAATGGAACAACGAGAAAAAGTAAATATTGATGTTTTGCTGATCCCATGTCCAAACAAAAACCAAGCAAACGCCTACAGATACTTACAAAGTCACCTTTTAATCTCATGCTGGCAGAGCTATTCACTTGCAGCCTTGCATTCTCTATTTCTTCAAGAGACCTTTTACCCCTTGTTGTCATATGGATTCTCCCTCCCTAGCCCTTAGCGCTAGAAGTGATGACAGATTCATCCGTAAGAAGTTGTCTGTCCTAGAGCCGGACTCAGTGAGACAGCAGGTTGATAGTTAATTGTGAAAGAGCTCAAAACATTCCATTCTGCTTATTCACCTTTATAATAGCCAAGAACCTGATCTCTGACCTACTGCACTGGCATGTACATACGAGGTTGTGGATGTTTTGGGGAGGATTTTAAAACAAGTGTGTTTGGTTTTGCTATGTGCATGGCTGTACGTGAAAGTGCACATGATTCTTGGTGTTTAAGTGCACATGATTCTTTGTGTTTAAGTTACAAGGTGCTCTTGCCGTGTGTTGAAAAAATACATTCCCCTTCAGCAATATCCTCATGCACAGCTTCAGAGTGCCCCGTATCACTTCAGAGTACAGCTATATTTCATGGTGGGTCTGTCCACAGTAGCCTCTCTAGCTGCATTTGCCTCAGACCTCTTTCTAGTTTCCCTCTGTGCTGCTGACCTAATTTGGATGAGATATTGGATCTGACGGCTCTACTGTCCTCACGCTGAACACCAACACACACTGCTAGTATTTTGGCCTTTGAGAGAATTCCACTCAAGCCATTTATCGCTGTATGCTGTGCAAAGATGGGGCTTAAAGGACAAATTGTACATGCATTTGCTTGGAGCCCACACACTTCAGGGCAGCACCAACAAAATAACTATGCACGGAAATACAAACTGTCAAACCGTTGGATGTTACTGACAAGGCTGTGGTTAGTTCTTGCTGGAAAGACATTTGTATTCTGGGAAACTTCCACTGACCTGAGTTGATCTCACCTTAGATCCAGCGCGAGCTTCATTTGTTCACTGGGAAATAACCCTCTGCAGTGCTGATTCTGCCTGGTAAAATGGAACTGTTGGCTGTGTTTAGTGTTTCTGAATATCTCCCAGGTTTAATGATTCATCTCCAGGTCCGAGCTGTGTATGTACAGTTTTGGCCTGGCCCATAGGAATTATGTGATCAGCATACCACTGCAGTTCCCATACTTATGTAGACACTGAGCATCAGTGCCCAGGAATTATCAAAGACTGGCTGTTCCTCCTCTATTGTAGGTTCACCACATCTCTCACTTGGCCCAACGGAAAGCCCTTTTGGAAGCCCTTTTTGAAAAGTGGGACAACAATGCATCTGGGTTTCTGGACCTGGAAGAGGTGGATGCTGTTCTAAGCACATTCAAGGAAGGGATGGAAAAAGAGGCCTTGAGGAAGGGTAAGGAAACAGCTTTGCTCTGAGAGAACAGTGTCAACCATGCAACGACAATGCTAATGAAGTTGTTGGCAAGCACCAGTCATTTTTTGTGTTTGCAAGCAGTCATAAGCATACACAGTATGATGTATAAAATGAAAACAGTTATCCAGACCTACTTTTTAATGCATAGCTCTATCCCCTCCTCCTGTGCAAGACTCCTCTGCAACAGATTCACAGTCAGAGAGGTAGCCCAATGCTTTCATGACATTGTGATGTGTTGAAAAATTATTTCAGCTGTAACATGCAATGTATACTTGTGATATGGAAGTGAAAAACACTCGTAAAGTCTAAGGATAAGTTTGCACTTTTAGTCTAGCCCATCTGTGTTATCCAGCTATTTTTAAGAGATACATTTTACTGTGCTATCTGCAGGGATGTATCTCATAGGAGAGAACAACAGCTTTCCTTATGGGTCTCAGATAGCCTTTAGTAATGCACACTGTTGCACAGCTCTCATGAATTAGGTAGCAACTTGGAGTCTCACTGCTCTGTTGGTTCATTTCTCCGAAAAAACTTAGCAAATTTAGTCCTTGACAGAATAGACTTGGGTCAGACAGAAGTGCTGCAGGTTCACCTGGACCTGTCTGGCAGCCTCATACCTGAGAATACGTGGGCATCAGCTGCTCTGAAATACTGTATTAGCAACTAAGAACATGTCTGCATGTGTGCTTGGGTGGAGAGGACTGGTTTATTCATCTTCATGCTCATCTTCATGTTGCTTGTTCTGCTGCACATTACTAAAAATGGCTCATTTTGGCAACCACCAAAATCCCTTTATCCTTTAGCTCACTTGAGGCAGCTGGTGGGGTGGGGAGCGCACCGGCATGCTGCAGTTAATTGTCTCCTGGCTGCACAGCCACAGAAGAAACCAGCAGTTTACAGCGCTCTTGTATTCCAAGCATGCCACAACAACACTACAGAAATATGGAAGGACATAGTCCCTTCCATGATGGGCTCATAAACTAAAGGACAAATAAATAGAAAAATAGCATAGCAAAATCAATACCACCTACAAGCAACATAAAACTATTTCTAGCAGCTTCAACCTCATCTCTCAGAGACAGCATGGAACAAGCAGGTTTGGAGGAAGCTTTCACAGACATTGTAATCCTCCTCGAAAGCACAGAGTGAAAAGTGGGTAGAATTATTTTACTTTCCTTGTAAGTGAAAAACATCATGTTACAGATATAATCAGGAAATAATTCATTATGTTGTGGTTCAGTGATGAAGGAACTGATGATACCATGTTCAACTTCATGTGTATTTCTTCATCTCCTTCATCAGAGAGAGAAAAAAGTGGAAGTGAAAATCCAAACATTTTTATACCATCAAAAAATTCTCCATCCCAATTCTGCCAGAAAATCAGAAATTAAATTTAAAAATACTGAATGTTCTTTAGATGATGGGCAGGATAAGACAGCATTAACAGTCAGCTCCACCATGATTTGGGCCAGTTAGTACTTGCTACTTCTACAGCTAAAACCAGTGATAAAATGCTCCCTCACTTCCATGGGGAAAGGAGGAGGCTCTCAGCTCCCATCAACACCTGAGTCTTGGGTGCACTGGGAAGCAATCAGGGCGGCTCCCTGCCTGTTCCTGTGCATCATTAATCAAAGCAGTTTCTATTACACTGTTCCTTATAGCCCACTGTATGTATTGATCACAAAAATGCTCCCCGCTTAGCCGCAAAGTCACGCTTCTACCTATACATCTTCGCTTGCTTAGTTCGCTAGTCGGAAGCGGCTTGACGAATAGCTCTCCTTCCTTTACTTCTTCGGCTCCAAGAGGATTTGAAATCAGGATGCAGAAAAAATGATGAAAGTGTTAGTCATGGCAGCGCTGAGGAGAACCACTTGCCAGGAGCGTGATCAGGCAAGCACAGCTCGGGCAGAGCAGCCGGCGATCCCGGCTTTCCAACGCCAGAACTTCCAAAGCCTGTGCAAGAGCACCCCCGTGAGCCCAGGGCCCGGGCGCGGGGAGCAGCCTGGCAGCCCCTGGCACACGGGCTGAACAGCCCTGGGAGCCCGGCTGCTGATTTAGGTAACATCTGAATAGAAACCGAAGGGTAAATTTACATTTTCGTGCTCAGCGTGTTAGGATTACAAGTCTAAGATGAAGTGCCATTTTGACTTCAGGGCCGCTGGGCAAATTGGGTTTGTGAACTAGAATGAGTAGATGCAGGAAAGCGATTCTTGGGAATCATAAGTTGACCCTTGTGGCATTCCTTATTCCCCCTCCCTCCAAGCAAAAGGAAACTCTGCCAGACCTTTCTGCTGCAGCCTTAGCTGCGGCAGCTCAGCCGCAGTTGCTGGGACATGAAAAAGGTGACTGGGGCACGGCTCTGCTCCCTGGCCTTGTGCAGGATGGGAAGGAGCAGGTCCGTGCAGCCATCTCTGCACTCCTTCACTTCCCTGGGAGCTAACAGGCAGCACCTCACTGTTTTAGATGTTTTTCACACTAATTCATTCTTCTAAACACAGTATTTCTTATAAAAGCTCTCTTGCTTCTTTTGCTCCACAGCTACACACACATCTTGGTGCAGTACAGGTGATTCCATTGTTGTCCCATCCTCTATGTGACTTCAATAGAGCTTTTGTTTTCTTGGCTTTTCATTTATGAAATTTAGCACAATACACATGTGATTTCAATAATTCATCAAAGGCACCTAAAGAAGGGTAATTAAGAATGATAATTCCTTCAGAAGGCTTAAAAAAAAAAAAAGTCTGCAAGTATGGTATATCATGGAGAATCCAGGAATATGAGTGATCTGTGAGTCTGTAGACTCTGGCCTTCACATTTTTAATGGGATTGATGAATAGTTTTTCTGTAAGGTCTCAACTACTATAGTTACTGTATGCAGAATGCCTACCTGCAGCCCAGTCCCACCACTCCCTCAAGTGTCTACAAAATTTGGTTCTGATGTGAAGATACCTCTGATTTTTGATAACTCCAAGCAGCTTTCCTATTTCCATTTAGGACATAGCTGGAAGAAACCCAGAATGATGGACCGGTGAACTCCACCCAAAGCCAGTTTAGGGTTTGATTCATATTTTGCACAAGAAAAGCAGAATATTTTATCCAAATAGACCGTCCCTGTCTTATTTTCTGTTTCTTCTCCTAGCAAAGAAACACCTTTGCTCCCATTACCCACGGCTCAGCAGAGTGGGGAAGCTATCTCCAAAGGCATTCCAGACTTTCCTTGAGTTAGTTGCTTCCGAGTTCACTGGCGATGAGGATGAAGCTATTGATAACTTGGTGGAATTTCTGACCGCAAGCGTGGAACGAAGTCACATGGAGTGCCTGCAGAGCTTTGCCAGAAGGAAATGGCTGCACAATATCCAGCAAGCAGCTGAGACCAGCGGAGCAAGCATGGAACCAGTTTATAAAGCAGTGTTTAAGGCCCTCTCCCAGGTATGCATCCCAGGGAGCACAAGAGTCGTTTGTGTTGGGATTGTGACACGGACTTCAAACCCTGGTGCGTTTGAGTGGAACTCGCAGGGAGCAGGGGAAGCTGCTCTGGGGCTGTTTCCTTGTGCTTTTCTGAACTTAGCTGGTGTTCAGGAGAGCCAATGGTTGTGCACAGAAAGAGTCACAGGCCAGATCGGCAATACAACTATTCTTGTCCATGCTCTGCCAATACAGAATGCATCTCATGGATACTTACGTCTCACTTTTTGAAGAGCTGACTCAGATCAAATCTGGAAATCCACAGTTCTAGTTCTGGAGCTTCTGAAATGAAACACATCAGGCTCAGTTTGGGACAAAGACGGTTAATCTGTAGTGGAGATGATAGTTTCATTTTTAACTTGCAGCTGCAACTTCAGATGTTTGTCCTCACCATTAAAGCCCTCCTCAAAGCAAAGCTTCTCTCATGGTAGCTGATGTGTTCTTACAATATTCTCTAGATTTGTAATAGCAACTCTGGCAATTGTCTGATTGTTCCAAAGGAACTCTCCAATTGGAGAAGAAGTCCATAGGAGTTTTGCTTAGGCACTGGTTATAATTAGGGATTATTTTTATATGAACTGCTCCCCATTAGCAGCAGGAAAAAAGAAACCCATTTGCCTTGCCAATCAAAATACCAAGTGTTTTTGCTTGTAACAACATAGGCACATACATGTCATGCAGCTGATGCATGACATACAAAATCAGTGACTCAGAACAGCAACTCAGCAAAAAATAAGACAAGTGCTAAGTACATGAAATAAGTGTAATGGCCAATGGCTAATGTACATAATGTAATGGGAACCATTTGGTTGCTAGGATGCAGCAGCCCATGGGGATAACAAGAAGATCAGTGCATATATTGCCCTTTTGGAAGAGAATCAGCTCTCGCCAGAACGTGGACAGATTCTCCTACACTATGTGGCATGTACCACAGATGATGCTCCGTATGTTCTAAACCAGATACTTTACAGAGACATGAAAGGAGTAAGGTAAGAAAAGCTGCAAATAACTGTTCCTTCTTCTCAAAAATAGTTGGAATATAGGGGTACCAAGCAGTGTTTGGGGTACACTGCAAACAGAGGTTGATAGAGTATTCTGGAGAGTATTCTGGTCCTCAGGGACCGTTGTGGAAGGATTCATTATTGTATACATGCCCTTATACTTTCCATGGTTTACTTAGAACTGCTCTGTTTGGGATTTCACTCCTTTCCTTGGGGAGATTAGCTCACAGTCTAATAAATCTCATCCTTCAGCAAAAGTCTATTATATTGGGCCTATGTTTTCTTCTTTAAAAATTAATTCCCTTACACCAGTTTACATCCACAGGATATTTTTTGAGAACAATGCCTTTCCTTCCCTAGTGTTTACACTACAAACAGCTTTCATGCCTCTTCTCATTTCCAAAAGCTAGACATATTTGTCTCTTTCTTTAAATATTGCTTCTTCTAACCTATTAAATACAACTGTTGCTTGCCTCTGTATTCCTCTTCATTACATTCATTAGTTGATGTTTTTAAAATGTCCTAAGGATGAAAAGTGCCTTATTTATTACCACTGTCTTCGGGATGCAAGTGGTAAATGTGATACTTCTGGCTGTGGTCAGAGTAAGGAGCTAACACCTTCCTTCTCTGATGCCAAAAAGCAGGGAGAGATCAAAGCTGCACTTTATTGCTTTGCTAAAGGTCTTCTGCTATTCTTTAACAAACCCCCTCAAGAAGTTTATTGTTCAGCTTTGCAGCTGTTGAAGAGGGAAAACCAATCCACATTCCAAGAGTTCAGCTCCACGGAAATATCCACTTCTGGAACTATGACCGCCCAGTGGAGGAGAGAAAAGGTTCACTCCTGGTGCTGCCATTGCACGATGCTCGCTGGAAAGTCTTTGGCATTCTAGCTCTTGACACTCTTCGGGACCAGTGTGAGAAAACCATCTTTCTGACCCATGAGATCAGTTTCTATCAGGTGGGCACCATCAGAAAGCAATTTGTTAGACCACTCTTCAAAAAGCTGTGTAGGGACCACATGAATTTTACATGTTCGTTCTGAGTAAACATGTACAACTACGAGAAGAACTGGGGGCCCCTTTTTACTGTATATGGTGAAAGTGGTGCGAGCAGAACACCTTATCAATATCTTACTGATTAGCATCTTTGCTGTAATTGATTATGAGGTATCACTTCATCAGTAATTTATTTAAGCTTCTCCTGACTAGTAAATTAATTGCACTTTTGTTCAAAGCCCAAAGATAGTAGCTTTTATTTCCTGAGGCTCTGAACTTCATATCTGTATTTGTTTCCATGAAGTGGGAGGAAGCCTTACTTTTTACATGGTGGAATAATTATAAGCAAGAGCAGTCGGGATTTCTTTGGGATGCTCTTTACAATCAGCCTTATTGTGGATGCATCATCTGGGCAGCAGGGAGCGCAGCAAGCCAACATTACCAGTCAGTTTGCCTTTCTCCACTGAAACCCAACTTTGTCTAGTTTAGGATTTGTGTGTGACGCGGAGACTTGGAGCTTTAGAGCATTATTTGATAAGGGACATTTCACAGTCACTTTTCAGCTTTACAAGTTCTGATTAAAGTAACTTGTTACAACCGTTTTGCTTCATTTTGCTGCATAAACATTTCCCCAGCTTTTTTCCCCAAATCATATGGAACTGTCTGGCTCATTTGGAGGATTCTGCTTTCACAGGGAGTTTCTCATGCATTCAGCAAAGCCTACCACCATATCTGCACACTGGAAAATGTTCTACAAATGACCATTACTGCTCTGGACTGGTTGCATCCCCGGGCACCCAGCATCCACACTGTTACTATGTACCTGGTAGAGCCTGGCAAAGACAAGGTACGCAGATTGGTGCAGGGAAAAAGGCCTGTAATAGTCAGGGGCTGACAAGGCTGCTTCAGTGAGGACCTGCCGTTTCTAGCTGCCTGGGATTTCCCAGTGGTTTTATCATAAAAACTGAAGCTTACCTGAGATTCTTGTGCCTGCCTGTACAACAAAAGGGCTACAAAGGTAGAGAGGGAAGGTTCCCTCTGTAACGGAGGCCACTCTTCATTCTTTTCATCCTCCAGTGTAAAACAATTCAAGAGCACTGCTAGTATAGCCCCTTCTCCATAGGAAAAGGGAATATTTGCCTACTTCAATGCTCACGGCTGCATAGCAAGCAATAGAGCAAAACCTCACAGCCCGCCATCCATCCATCCATCCATCCATCCATCCATCCATCCATCCATCCATCCATCCATCCGTAGGTTAGCCAACACTGCAAGTCCCTGCTAAAGCTTTGCAGTTTGTGACCTTCACAAAGGGAGATGCTCTTCTGCAGAGATTCTGTGCCTGTCAAAATTATGGTATTTTATAGGAAAAAAAGAATGTCCTAGCTAATGTATTTATCTCTTCATTCTGAACTAGTGTCAGCAGCCAAGATGTAAACACAGCTTGGGAAGTGGCTGCTCCCCATTAGCTAGCTTGTAAAGGCAGCCCTTCTCCCTGCAGATCATATTCCAGTTCATGAGCAAGTACTCAGGCCCTGGTAAGCTTGTCACTTCACATACAAGTGAGTTAAGAAGTTGAAAAGTGTATGCAATATTTAGGACTGATCCTGTGTCATCACAAAGTCTGTATGACATCTGCTGTAGCCATAATTCAGCTGCTTCCTCTGATAAGCAAGGTTTATGTTGGCAGCTTTCTGTTGTCATTCCAGGCTCTGCACTGTTCCCTTGTTAGCTGCTTGATAGCCAGGTCATTCGCTCCCCTCTGTGCTTTTCATGTGTCAAGGCACACTGACACAAACATGACATGAGAAAGAGGACTGCAAGAGGATGGGAAAAAGAAGGGAAATGTCTTCTTGGCCTGTGGGTGTTCCTCAGTGTGGAGACTGGGGGTGGATTAAATCGTTTGAGGGAGGTCCAGGGCACATTCCTCATGCATCCTGGGCAATACACTCTGGGAGTAAACCCGAGCATTGTTGAGAGATGTCTTTAAACCATCCCATTGCTCTTGAACGTACATAGGAGTTTCCTTTAAGAAATAAACAATTTCCTCCCTCTCCAAGCTTCAAAGTGGCTTTTCCTTTCTTGGATGCAGCTAAACCTCCCTTTTCTCTCTGGCAGACATGGGACTACGCTCTGCACAAGATGATTACTACAGATAATAGAGGACAAAAAGAAATTCATAGTGCTCCTGTTCTCCTCAGGAAAGAAAATTTCTTAAGGTAGGCTCCAGCACCTGCAATCGAACTGGTCCTAGACTCCAGCCTGCATCAGGCATGATCCACGTTATATAAAGCCCATGGCAACGCAACCCTGCAAGTGTTGGGCTGTGGCTCGCTCACTATCAAGGCTTCTGGTGCTTGTGCATGTGATACTGAATTACGAAGGGGTAAGGAGTAGTTTGTCTTTGAGTTTAGGCCTGCAAAAACTTAACTTCCAACTTAATGCTTACTAGCTGAGCTGCCAAGCAAGCTCTACATCTGCTGTGAAAGGTTTGCAGGAGTAGAGCCTACACTGACGCATTTTGCTCTTTAGAATAATCTGTCCCTTTTTCCTGGCCATATTACTCTCATTTCCTTCAACTGTTTCCTTTCACTGCCAAGATCCTCACAGACTTGTCTTTTAAGCATATCACCCTTCTTGTCATCCTCGGTTGAACAGCCATTTGCTGTTCCAGCAGGTGCTTTTACTTTTTATAATATTCCATAGAACAAATGTCAATGTGGTTATAAACAGGAAACTGTTTTTAAAGCAAGGTTTGTTAAATTCTTATGATTTTCAGCAATTGCCTTGGCTAAGCAATATTGTGTTCCACAGAGCTATTTTCTCCTTTTTGTATATGGCTTGAATGAATGTGCATATTTCAGTTCAAGGAGATAAACAGTGATTTAGTAATGTAATACCTTTGTTTTAACAAGAAGAGATGAATGGCATCTCACTAAAATATGCTAAATAAATTACCAAAAGAAACCAGAATGGTAAAATCTAGTACCTTTTCCTCTCCTTACTCTCATTTCAGAGATTACCTATTTAAGTGCGTAGACAGTTCAGAGGTCATTCGCACTTCTGTCTGTGGAGAATACCACATTGCAGTCCCTCTCCGTGACCTATCAGGACAAGCTCTTGGCATATTTGATATCAGCATCGGACACCACCAGAAATTACCACCTCATGAACACAAAGACCTGCAGAAAATGCTAAAGATGGCCCAAGCTGCCTGCTCTGAGATACTGAAGATGTCTTTAGAGGAAACAGAACCAACCTATGTACTGGGTATTGTGCATACAGAGCCAAGATAGTTTTTTTAGGGGTGGAATTAGGAATCTGAGTAAAACCACATCTAAAGTATCATTCCTACAAGTATGAAAAGACAAATACAAACCTTTGGTACCCATAAACTACTCCTGAGCAAACCTAAGAGATTAGCAGTGTTCAGTTAAACAGAATGTTTAGATTTTTACTCTGGTTCACAGGGTATTTTGTACTCAGTTCCCACTGAACTCAAAGGTGTGAAGCAAGGTGCCTTCAGGGATCTAGCACGTCCTCTTCAGAAGCACCCCAGCTAAGATCAAAAGCATTTGAATGTCACAGTTCCAGAATCACCTGCGTGCCTGAACCCTTCACGGTCTCATGACCTCTGCTTGCCCCTGAGGCAAGTTTTGTCTCCTTCTCAAGCACATACCCATTGTTAAAAGTTTCACAGCATACTTGGGCTGTATACTAATCAATCACTCAGTCAAGGAGACAAAGAGTTATTCATAAAGAGAGGAGAGCCTTTTGGTCAATAATGTAAGTCTTGAGTAGCGGTTGTTTCTGAGAAACTTCTTGAAAGGTTTGCTTTTGATTCCAGAGGCAGAACACGTGGCAAATTTGAGGCATGCAGGGATTCTGTTCCACCGGTTCATGCTGCAGGACCTGCGCGAGTGTGTCCAGAAACTCAATGCTGACAGCTTTGCTGAAATAAAGAGCTATGTAGAACCACCAGCTCTTGTACATAACATAGTTAAGGCCGTGCTGTTGCTTTTTCATCCAAACTGGAAGGGCTCAGAGAAGACTGAGAACTGGAGTCAGTGTAAACTGGTGAGAACTCAAAAAGTTGAGCCTTTGTTTTCTGATTTTCAGTGGAATTTGCCAAGGGTGAACTGGCAGTGGAATAATTCATTACCTACAGATTTCCTATATGCTTGTCTTAGCCATCTTTAATTCTATAACCCCCTCAAGTTTTTCACCACCACCTGACTCTTTTTGTTCTCTGCATTGCAGAAACTTGATGACAATTTGATTCAGGAGATTTATGGCTTTGATCCAACTGCTGCATCTGTGCAAGTTCAAGCAGAGCTGCTGCTGGACTGCATCACTGGTAAGTATCATAAACTAATATTGAGATTACCAGACATGGCTCAGCAATGAAACAGTGTCAGTGGCAACCTTCAGCCGAGTGCTTTTAAGGTCCTTGCTTCAGAAATCAACTTTGATTTCACAATAGATTAAACAACAGATGAGGGGTCCTAAATATCTGCAGTCTTTTTTGGTCAATAAAAGTCAACCTGTTAAATTTAGAATCAAAATTCATTGCCTTAAGGAAAGGGGAGCAGATCAGCTTTGAAACCTCCCAGAACAAGTGATCTCATTGTAACCCCCCAGATAAACATATGAAGAATGATGGTTCTTTTGGCAAGTTAAATCTACCTCAGGCCTCCATGCCCTGCCTGAGGGACTGACCCAGTTCCAAACAGCAACACGACTATGGGAGGACAGTGTGAGCCCTCCTCTTTGTAAACACCATCTGCTAGGTACTTAATATACTCACTGGCCATATACAGGAGCTGGGTTTCAGTCTGTATTTCTCTCCTTTAACGAATGTGAGGGTTTTTTGGTGCCAGAGCAGTCAAGAGGCTATTATTATTTGTAATATCTCTGCAGGAGAAATAACCATTGTTCTTATCGAGATCTCTCCCTTGATGGTCTAATCAGACTGAGAGGCCTCTTAAAAATCAAATGTGGACAAGACTTGTTAATTTAGCTGGGGATATTTATCAACAGTACCCTGCCTACTGATGAACAGTGAACACAAGGCAGGCATAGTTCCTTTTCATGTGTTCTCCTCATATATATTAAGCTAATTCACTGGAAAGAACGAAGCAGGCCTAGAGCATCCAGTCTTCCTCCAGTTAGGGATGCAGATCTAAGTACAAAGAATACAGCTTTGGCAAACTGCTAGTATGCTACAAAAGGTTAGTTTCCCAGGATGGAACGTACTGAGCGAGCAGTGTCAGATCAGTGGTGTGAATACAGGTATAACTCATGGTTACAGGAACTTCTTCAAAATGAACAGCAGCATGGTATATGTTGGATAATGCCCATATGTTCCATATACGTGTGCTGTAATATAGAACACAGCATGAAACAACCTGCGCTCTATCGACAGAGTAACCTTTAATGGTGTGATTCTGTGGTGACCTTTAATAGAATTTAGTAAAAGACGTTTGAAGGGCAATTACTCTTAAATCAAATCTAAGCTTGGAAAACCCCCCACTTTTCTCATTACATTTGTAATTATCAAAAGTTTAGCATTAAAATATAGCGGAGCACTTTGTACAACAGGGGACCTACCACGATACAAAAGAAATTATAATAAAAAGGCAGCACTCCTGTGCTTGACCAGTCCCCGTCACAATAATGCTGTGTGCATTTTCCAGGCTGGAATTACTGGAGTCGGGGAAGGCTCCGCTGACAGGATGGTCTTCTCCGTTCAGTCTTGTGGCAACACGGGCCACTGTTTCGAGTTGGCTTTTGGAGTTACTGTTCCTCTTTGTTTCAGGCGTAGCCGGCGCGGCGGTGCGGCAGCACGGCTTGGCTCCAGCCGAGTACCTGTACCACTGGGTGCACGCCTGCCTGGCGCTGGCAGAGATTGCAAGGAGCCTACGCAGCAAAACGCCGCCATCTTTAGCCCCTTTTGGCATGCAACTCCAGTGTGCCTCCCATCAAACCTCCAATTCTTCATCTAACCTTAGCGATTCTGGTATTTGTCATCTTTTATCAAATTAGCCGTTGCTTTTTTATGTTTTATGCATAGCTACGTAGTATTTGTTGTTAAGATGGTAGGACATCTGTTAGGGATTATTAACCAAACCCGATAAAAACATTACAGGAAACAATCTTGCTAGTAGAAATATAGCTACTAAACTTTAAAAAGCTTGATTAATTTTTTTTTTTTAATTAATTCTGATGAGAAGAGAGGCAGGGAAGAGTTTATCACCACCAACTACAATGCTCATAAATGATACAGGAAAAATACTCAAGGTTCACTCTCCTTAGATTACTTTTTAGGAACAATTTTAACTAAAGATTGTTAATCAGCATTTTGTCAAGGTCTTCTACATGTGTTGTGGAAAAGTCCTACATTTTTAATATATCAAAAAAAGCTTTCTTATTGGGATAAAGCTTGAGATTACAGCCAACTGCACCGTCTGCAGCAAGATTTCATCTTTCCAATAAACGTTTCTTTTGACAAAATCACTTTTTTAATAAAATTTTGGGAAATTAAACTCTTCTTTCTTTCTTCGG
>NW_010527832.1:0-16499 GCF_000687285.1 Phaethon lepturus
GTGCGGTTTGGCTGCACGCAGGGGCTGTGGGGAAGAGCCCCGCGGGTCAGCTTGTGCTTGTGGGGCTGCGGGTTGGGCTCTCTGGCTTCTTTCAGGCAGGCAACGCCGGGCACCATAGTAGCTCTGAGCCGCAGCGGGGGTGCAGGCCCTGTAAAAGGCTTAGGTTAAGCTGTATGCACTGCAAAAAGTCAGTTCGTACACGAGAAGGAGTTGGGAGCCGCTTCTGGGCTTTTGCCTCCCTCGGTGCGAGGTCGTAGGTTTAGTTGAAGACCGTCCCGTAGTTGTCGTTATACAGTGCCAATGGTGTTTGGCTAGGGTAGGAGCCAGTGCTGCTTCGAGGGCTGGTGTTGACATATGTTTCTCCTCTTTGAAGTATCATCAAGATGTAGGTACTACCGCAGTATGTCACCTAGCTGTGTTTTAAAGGTTTGTTTTAGTGATCTGGACTTAAGTAACTTTTTTTCATGTAAGTGGGTAGAACTTGCAGCTGGTGGCAACAGTGGGAGACACTTGTATAGCCAGGTAGCTGTGAAGAAAACAACCGGCATTGTGAAACCTGTGCTTAATGAAGAATTGCAAAACGGTCAGAATTCCTCTTGCCCTGTCTGTGTGGGTACTGCAACCGGTGGAGCCAGAGCTGCTTTGCCACCCTCTTTTGATAAAAGCATGGGGAAGACAAGGCCTTAACGAGGAGGCCATGTTAGATGACAACTGTGTAGTCAGAAGTAGTTCGGTCTGGCCATCTGTGATTGTCTTTGTCTTGTGTTCATCTGTGCTGCTTCTCTCCTAGGAAAGGAGGTGCTAGCTGTCTTTATTCAAAGTATTAAATCGCAGTGCCCCAAACATCCTTTTTTTGGAAGGGTATTTAAAACCTGGATCAAGCTCCTCGTTTTGCTAATCGGAGTAACTCAGTAAAGCACTTAAAGCTTCTCCCTTTCAGTTAGCGAAAGGGTCTTATGTAAAACCAACTTTACATAGAAAGCCTTTGTATTCAGCTAGCTATACGTGGAGAATCCGTTGTTCTGCTTTGTAAACTGTTCCATCTTGTTACTGTAGGATTATGGAGAAGGCAGTATAGGCAAATATATATTTGAAATGGGTCTTATGGACCCACATAAAACTTGAATCGGTATATTGCTAACTGTAGAAATAATTCTGTGTTTAAACTGTTCACTTGTATGCTTCAACATAGTAACTTGTTCCAAGTAACAACAAGGAAAAGGATTTTTTAAGTCTTGGCAAGGAATAAAAACTACTGCAATGCAAGATAAAACATGTTTGCAGTTTGGTAACATGTTCTAGGCAGAAATTTTAATAATTAGATTTGCATACTTTGAACTTGGTTATTCATGAACAGCAACTGATGCTCTTAGTTCATTATATACCCTGCTTTGGGGTTATTTGTTTGCCTGAAACTGGTGGCCAGTTTTGGGACGTTTATGATGTTTTTGCTGTTTAATAGAAATGTTCTGGAAGTCCTACAGTGTCTGGAATATCTAAAATGGAAACTGTAGAGATTCTACTAAAAGAACAATAGTAAACAGAAATGGAGCCCATCTGAAACTCCTAGGGGTTTCCCTGATGAGTGTGCAACTGTGCTTTTCTTACTTTCCTGTAAAGCATCTGAAAGGCTGATGTGAAGTGCAGCATGAAGTTGACCACTAATCCTGATGTAAAAGTTCCTTCTGGTTAAAATACAGCTGTAGTACTGAAATAAATATCCAAGTCTTATGAGCACAGACAGCTGGACATCTTAATTAAAATCTTTTCAACAACTGTTACCTTACAAGCTTCAAAGTTAATACAGCATATTGATGTAGCTGGGTTCCAACCCTGCTTCTGGCTCCTGAGAACTTGTACAATAAATGAATATGCATCATTGCAGTTGATGTGTGTGTAATCTGTTTTACACTAATGTGAGTGCTCACAGCTTTTAAGTTGTCTATGGGTGTGTGTATTTTAGCCCTTTCTTTCCTCTGCCTGCCTTCTGTGGTCAGCTCAGCTTTCATGCTGTTGTTAGGCTTGATCATACAAATTGCAGTGATCTAGCTTCTAGAGTAATAGCCTGTAAGGAGGAATTGTAGGGGGGGTGTAGTTATCCTTGCTCTTGAGGCTCTGTTCCTGAGGAAAGAACAACACCTTTTTTTTGTAGAAGATGAAGGTGCTGTCAAAGTAAATGGAAGTGAAATTGTGTTTTGGTACTCCAGGTAGAAAGAAGCTCTCTAACGATTTAGCATATTGTAGACTTCTGCCTTGGCTCCTCCTACCCCATTATGCTAAATGCAGGTGAACACCCCTCCCTATTTTTAGTATTTAATATGACAAATAAAACAATATATTGACTAGATAAGCTTTTATGCTGAAGTTTTAAAGAAATTTAAAGTGTCTTCACATTTCTCCGGCCTATCATCATTTAATTAGGTGGCTTCCTTCAAGCCCTGCGTAAAATAGCTTACACCATACTAGGTAAGGGTATCCATCAGAAGGAATTGCCCCTAGCAATGGCAGGTAAAACCCTTTCACCAAAGTATCTCCTAGGGCTAAAGCCTGGCACAAAGTTAACCCTCGCCGAGTGTGTATGGCCACCTGTATGTTGAGGTTAGCTGCCTCTTGCAGCTCCTGCTGCATCTTTATATGATGATGTGCAGGTAAATGCCTGAGATACGCAACAAAAATGGCATTAAGGCAAGATATTCCCAGCTTTTGGTGATGTATCCTTTCAACTGCTGTTGGGTGGAAGAACTGGGTTTGTTTATCCAGTCCTGGGTGAGCAATAAACTGAAAATGATGAATATGAGAAGCAGAGTTTCAATGTTGCTGTCATGTAATTGATCTTTGTAATCTTCCCTTGGAGTTTCAGATAGTGACTTCTGTTTTAAAGAGTTTGAAAACTTCAAAAATATTGTCTGTCCTGTTTTATCATCAGTAAAGCAGCTATCCTTTTCTTGGTGTATTGACTTTCCTTCTACACAAGTAACATCTTATAAAGAGAAAGCAAAGAGTTTTGCAAAAGCTTTTAAAACCTGTTGTTCTATTTTAAGCTCTTGTTGTGCTGCTAATTCACCCCATTACTTTTGAATGTTATGGTGTAATTCCTAGCATGAGAGTTGTTCCATGAGTTGTTCTCTTGTCTCCTGAGAATCCAAAACAAAAACCTTTTTAAATAAAGTAACGCAGGGGCTTCCTTTGAGCCTTTCTGTCTGGAGGTGGTGTGCAGATATCAGCTCATCTGTACTGCAGCTTCTGTGCCTGTGGTTGGATTGCGTGGTATCAGTGCGTGGTTACTAAGTGTAGACCAAACTATGGCAGGGTGAAGGTTTTTACCAAGCTAATACAGTGTTAGAGCAAGCCTAAACTGTGTAGTGGAGTGGGACTAGTCAAGGCCCAGAGGCAGTCTGCCTTGTGCAGCGGGAGAGGATTGCTGTCACTTGTGGTGCCAGACTCGCAGCAATAGCTAAGGCTGCCAGAATTGTCTTAGTTTGTAACAAGCTGTTTTGAATTGCTCAGCTCTTCTCAAGTTGAAAGATGCTGTGCTGTGTTTTTGGCCAATGATGAGTGTTCTGTTTTGGGGGGAAAAAATGACAAAAATGCTCCTGCAGCTTTGGATGTAAGGAAAGAAGGCATCTGCCACTTCCTAGACTGGTGTAGCTGTTTGCGTTGGGCCAGCTGTGGTTGGTAAACAGCTGAATGCAAAAGGACTTGTTGTGAGGAGGAGGCTGTGGACTGGGCTTGGTTTTGACAGCGGGTGTGCTCTGGGTTTGGTTCACCTTGGTGCGTTTGAGCAGTTAGCTTGAGTTCAGTGATCTTGGGGTTTTTTTAAGTGCTTGTGAAGTGTTTCTGAGCTAAAGGCTTAGTTCCCCTCAGAAGGATCATCATCTTCCATGTCCTAGAGTGGGGGCTGTTACTTCTCCTTGAGTGCCTTCTGCATTTACCTACCGCCGAGAAACTCCCAGTTGCCCCGCAGACTGTGGTCCTGCTGCCTCGGCCAGGATCGTGCGCTGCGGGTGGCTTGTCTTCTGCTGCGCAAGGCAGGGTGGCTGCAGCTGCTCTGGTTCCCTCCTCTGGTTAGGTGAGTGCAGGGCAACCCAGTCCTAGTGTTGGCAAGCTTTCCAGCTACTTCATTAGTTTTAATAGAAACTCCGAGGTAACTCAGTGCCTGGGAGAAGTCTCTTTGGGTTTTTCAACAAAGCTTTATCTCTTTAGTCAGCAACAGTATGTTGCTACTTGGCCTGAGCTATCCCCCTGAATGCACTGCATCCTTAAGGCACCTTTCAGGCTGTGTGCGTATGGAGCACCCGGAACCGTCCCATTCCCGGAGCGTAATGGGAATGAGGGGTGATCTGTTGCAACTGATGTGCATGTAGGGTGCTTCCCATCATGCAAAAATGTGCCTTAAAATAGAGGAACTTCTGCCAGTGTCTGTTTTACCACTGTTAAATGTAGCTGGCCAGGGGCATGGGCAGAGAAACACTGAGGCTAGTGTGTGCTGTGATTTGGTAGTATGTGCAAATAGGACTATAGGTACAGCTTCTGTTTTTTAAATATTAACAGTATGAAACTAAGCTAATAAAAATGTTTTTTTAATGTGGTATTAAAATGCTGAACAGGATTTTGTTACACTGTAGAGTAAAACAGCTTCCTGAAGAGTATGAAAGTGAAGAGTAATAATGTAAGATTAAAATGCCTTTGACAGAACAGGACTTAATGTAAGCCCACATACTTCCCAGTGTTTCATCTGGGGCAGACTTTCCCAGTGCTGATGGCTGCTTTTGACAGTGCAACCTTAACCAGAGTGATAACAGAAGTTGACACTTTTGCTTTTTTGTGTTGTGTTTGTGATAAATTCCAGGTGGTAGTTTTGTGCCATTGAAGTGGGACAGATGGGCAGTGCCAGTGCTAAAGCAGTTGGGCAGATGTTAGGCAGGGCTGCAGCTGCCTGTAACTGGTGTGGCAGCAAAGAGCCCACTGAGCCATACCCCCTTCTGACCAGGCTGTAGAGGCAGCTTTCTTGTTTTGAACTTAGGACTAAAACAGGATGGCATGGCTTTTCCCTTCTTTTTTTGAAGCTGCAGAGCTTGAAACATCTTGGTAGTTTAGGTTCAACCTTTTAAAATTCCCCCACCCAGCTGTCTTCACTTCCCATCTTGTGAATGTCTCTATTTACCAGTTTGTTGTGAGGTGCTTTTATGAAGATATGCAAAGCAGCTGTCAATTCTTACATAATTAGAGAAAGTAAGTGGTGTTAAGTGTAGAAAACGTTAGCTGATCTCAGACAGCTGTGTTTTGAGAGAAGTTCTCTTACTTCTTCCTTGGTAATTTGTAGTAACTTGTCCAGAAATGGGTTCTTCAAAACAACAGAGGTGCTGGGATACACAAGATGCTCCAAGATCCCAGAGACATGCTTTATCTTGAACAGGGATTCCCATAATGGTAGCAAATTTTGAGAGTTTCAAGAAGAACATCTTTAGCCAGAGAGCTAAATTAGGTCTGTCATGGTGCCAATCTAGCTACATCAGTGATGGTTATCCAGTGTCTCTTCATACAGCTTGCTTCTGTGGGCCTGCCTAGATGTTTCCCATTCTTGCATCGAACACCAGGTTGAGGCTGTGGGTGTGGGCAGGCATGTGAGATGGAGCCTGCCAGTGTGCTCTGCTGCTTTGAGTCTCTTCACCTTCAGACTGAGACCCACCGTCTGCAGATCTGGATATTTACCCTAATTCTTGTGTTCATCTTTACCCCAACTTGTAGCTCAACTGAGCTTTCTGGGTGTAAATTAGACACTTTCCATATAAACCAAATAGCAGCTCTGAGTTTTGGAGATAGTTCTCCCTTGTGGAGTGTAAATTCCGAGACAGGATTTAAAGGATTGTCTGGCTTGCTAGTGGCAGCAAAAAAAAAAAACCCAAACCCAAAAATGCTTAAAAAGAAAGGTGTCTTTTTCAAGATTCCAAACTCATGTGATACAAGATTGTTTCTTGAGTCTGTCCTTTCTGCTTTTTGCAGGTTTTGCCTTAGACTTCATGATCTGCCTTGTTCTAAGGGAGTGCAACTGCTGTGCTGGTTTGTACTTTGGCAGCCTTTGTAAGTTCTGTTTAAGAAATTAAATACCCAGGCCTTAAGCTCAATCTGGTACTTTTGGGAGCAAATGCATTTCTGTATATAGCTTGTTGTGCCTGCAGCAGTCTGAGCTATGGGGAAGAAGGCAGGTGATCTTGGGCACCAGGTGGTTTAGAGCATAATATATTCTTTTAAATTTCACTTACTGTGTTACTAGCATAGAATTGTCAGTTCTGGGGTGAGACCTCCATGCAGATGATTCCTAGCAGACTGAAAGATGAGCTTTGGGCTGAAAGATTTAGGTAACTTGTGTAAACGGCTGCTGTACACCTGCAGAGGAAAATACTGGCCATGGTAATACTGCTCTTGAAACCAGTTTAGCCTTATGTGCCAGTTAGTCTTTCTGGAGTTCAGCTCTTAATCAGAGGGTGGCTTGTGTTGGTTGGTGTTTTGCATCATACGTTTGCGACAATGTCAGTGTGCCAAGAGGTCCAAGGTCTTTTAACTCTCCTGTTGACAGCTGAACTCGTGTGGTCTCTTCTTCAGTGGTTTGTGATCTTTGCAGAGAACTGGTGCATTGTGTGCACAGATGTTTGAAGTGTTTGCTGGGCCACATTTGTAATACAGGTGTGCAATTAGTACCTTCTCCATATAATGCTGGTAGGTATCTCTGGTGGGAAAAACTTGATTGCTTGGTTTGTAGTGGCTGATTATCTCTCTCTAGTGCTCCTGATTTGGGAGACTTGTCGATCTACAAACTAAAACTTCTGGCTTTTGCACAGGGATAGAGGAGGTGGCAGAGGGCAAGGGTGCCTTGAAAGGGCTGTGATTTAATCTAGGAACAAATTGTCTAATACAGACAAATACATTATTTAGAAATGTGTGCTTTTATAAGATATAAAAGGGACGTAGCGTGGAAGGATAAAAGTGGTTAACAGAGCAGCATATGTAAAACCGTGCAAATATTGTTCCTTTCAGTGTGGACTCCTGAGTGCTTTGAGCCCACAGGAGTTAGATGAATAACCTGTGTACTGTATAATTGCGGGGGCGGGGGGAAGAAAAATGGTCTTATTTTTCAGAAATGACTCTGTTTTCTTGCAATGTGTAGCAGGCTCTCAAACAGGATCTGGAAGCTGTGATGGGCTGGTTACATTTACACTTGTGAGTTAATGGTGTGTACTAAAGAACATCATGAAATGGTTCTTGGTCATCAGCCGGCAGTTGCTTGCTGCAAGCTGTGTTTAGCTGATACCTGTGATGAAATGGCAGCAGTTTCAGTCTTGCCTGAAAGAGGAAGTCACGGTGCTGCTGAGGCTCGACAGGAAACTAGTGCAGGATGTGTAGACAGATTTGACAGCTTGGTTTCCTTTGGCTAGGAGAATGTACACATTTTAACCTGAACACAGACTTCAGTAGCTTAAAAATAAAAGGAATCTTAACAAGCTTGACGGCTTGTGGTTTCTAATTCAAATTGCACAGCAAAAGTGAAGGCAAGATCATGCAGATTCTTACCCCTTGGTGTAGTAGGGAACACTGATTGTGTACAACGATGCACAAAATTTCACTTAATTCTTCACAGTCAGTAGTTCATAGATCAACTACAACATATTGCAGCTACTTTGAATTTTTAAAACTAAGAAGCTCCCGTAGTAACACCGCATTTCACATGCTTGCCATTAAGATCAAAAAATTAGGCTTGCGCAAGAGAGGTTGTGGCCCTTGGTGTTGGGGTGCATTTGGGACAGCATTTCTTGCAACTTGTGCTTAGTAAATGGGAACCTGCTGTAGGTACTGTGGATTTCTTCAGCCTTTTGTGATCTGTCAGTGTCTTTTGGTGTGTGCACAGCCCTGTGTGAACAAAGTGCATAATTTCATATTTTCCTTTGCACTAGGGAGGATTACTTATCTACACAGCATCCCACTGGAGACTTGAGTTAACTGTTCATTGCAACACTTGCATCTCTGTTACCACTTTTTGGGGTTAATCCTAAATGCAGATCAGCTGTCTCCCATAAAAATGTAACTGAGCTTTAAAGCTCTCCAGGATACTGTTGAGTTCTGTGAAAACCTGCTGGTGTTATCACATGCCGAACAGATTAAAATCTAAAATATTAGAAGTATGATCAGTTAACGTATACTTTACAGAAGCACTGAAGTTTTTGATGACAATACAGAGAGGTTTGAGAAATTAAATCAACTCAGTGTTGTGGTTTGTGGTTTGTTTTTTTTCTTTAAGATGTCTTTAGGTCTTGTTGAATAGAACCAAGCCATACTGACTTGCATTACATTCCCAGTACTTACTAGCTCTCCTCTCTGGGCTTGGCCAGATGGCTCATGATTACATGGCTCAAAATCTACTCATTGCACTCAAACTGGGATGAATTCAGTGCTTTCCAGTCTTTTTCAGTTCCCTCAGATAATTAAAACTATTTGGAGCATTTTCTAGTCCTACTGGGTGTTATATATGTAGACTTCCTTTTATTAGGCTACTTCAGAGGGGAAGCAAACAGAAATCCCTTGTAACTTCTCTGTTTCTACCCTCCTTGGTGTTGCGCTCTGTGGATGAGTTATTCTCTAGTCGGATCTCATATTGCATTAAATGACTTTTAAACCGCAAGTCAATGATGTATGTGTCTTTAAAGCTATTCGTATGGAAGAGTAGGTCCCAGGATAGTGCATCTAAGCTCCCTAAAAATGAGCTTGTTTTCTCCTGTATTCTTAGAAGTGGAAAACATGAAGTAGCTCATCCAGCTGATCTAGAAAGCCTACTAATCCAAGTAAAATAACTTACTCAACAACTCCGCTTTCCCACTGGTAAGACTTTGGAGGCCTATGCTTAACATTCTAAATATTTTTAAAACTTGAGCCACCTTATTTCAGTATTTAAAAATAAAGTTATATGTCAATTTAAAAAAAAAAGTATGGGGATCCCTTTTACCTAAAGATGTGCTCAAATGCATTTTGGTTGTTTAAAGAAGTGTCTAATGGGGGTGGGTGAGGCAGTTAACTGTGTGAGAGAAGTGGTAGTTGCTTGGTACATAGAGAGCTTCTTAGTGGGCCAGTTCAATGTTTTTCATGGTAAATTTTGTTACATTTCTTCCTTTAGGGAAAAAAAACAAACACAAAACCAAACCAACCCTGCTCAGGCTTTTCCAACCGCACTGTTGTGCAGTTCAGGTTCTGCTTTACGCTCCTGAGTGAGGCCTCAGGTAATGTGCACTCTGTTTTGTTCCCACTGGCAGAAAGCTTAAAGGATCGGGTCACCTGGTTGGAAAAGGTGGTGTGTGGTTTGAGTTCAGAGTCTTTGCCTCATGCTCACACCCGTGTAAGGTTGTACATGTTTGAATCAGTGATGTGGGCCTTACCAACTCTTTTCTTCAGGAGTGAATTTGAGGTGCAGGGTGAGAGTAAGCAGTGCTTTTATAGGAAATAATCTTAATTTGAACTGCTGGTGTTCTTTACAGTATGAGAGTAGTTATGTAGATGAAGTTGATTGTTCACTGCAAGCATCAGAATTGAGTGTTGCAGGAATAATGCAATCTGCGTGCAAGGCATGTGTGTACAGCTTGTGCTTTGTCTTAGCTGGTGTCTTTGGCCTGAGCCCTTACCAAGTATAGCAGCTTCTCTCCCAGAGCCATTGTGGGGACTTGGCTGTGTCTAAGGACAGGAAAAAAGTGGAGCTTTGCAGTACACTCATGTGATTTGATGTGCTTTCTGATACTTGTTGCTTGCTTGATGCTCTCTGGAGTAAGGAGTTTTAAAGAGTAACACTAAACACATCTTTCTTCTCAAAGGCATATATGAGCTTTTCTTGTATGAGTGCATATACAGCTTTTTAAGATTTATAGTTACTTGTGGATTGGTATGTTGCAATGCATAGGAAGTGCTTCACAGTCTGGGTTTTTCCTCTAGTGTGCTTTCTGTTTTCTGGAAAGGCTGTCTTGAAGCAGATGTGTAACCTGCAGATTATGGGTAAACAAGGAAATACAAATAATTGGGGCAAGAGGGCAGAAGAGGAGGTAGAGCAGGAAGGGAAGGGGGGAATACAGAATGGAGGAGGAGGAGGTGTCTGCCAGGGGGAGGGCAGGGTGGAAGGTGAGACCGGTTTGTCTACAGGGGTGGCTGCACAGTGCTGTTAACCTGGAGGTGGATGTGCTCCTTCTCCTGTGATGGCACTTGGGGTGAGCAAGGGCAGCTGGAGCAGGGATTTCCTGAGTCTGGGTGGGCAGTGTAATGAATTTCAGTTGAAAGTGAAAAAGCATAGAAAAGTGGCTGGGAAACCCAGTTATGGGGAGTTGTTTTATACTACAGTTATTAACTCTGAAAGGAATTCATGAGGGCTGCTACATGTGCTGTGCAGCGACACAGCTGAATGGCTGTGTTTGGGTAAATCCTAAACCAAAAGGCAGGGGATGGTGCCTTATTGAATGAATAAGGTTGGCAAGCTGGTGAGGCATGCTGGTAATTTGGGCTGGTTTTAGTTGGAGTGTGCTTGAGTTGGTTAGCTGATACCTGTTTTGATCTGTTTTTTCCTTTTAAACTCATCCCTTTCCACCTTTGTTTTCAGTGTGAAGCCTTTCTTAATTTGGGACTAAGCTGCTCTGTTCCATTGCCTGCTTGCTTTCTGGTGACTTTTTTATTCTAAAATGTGACTCTTTCCTCTGTGATCGGTGCCACCAGCGTGGCAAGGCAGAACTATGTGAGCACCTTCACAGTTGAGGCAATATTGACTAATATTACTTAGATAAAAAGAGTTAGGCTGACTTGGAACACAGAAAATGTCTTTTGAAATGGAAACAATTGCTTTGTCCTTCTGAGTAAATGTGTGTTTGCTTCAAGGCCAAATTTCAGAGCTTTTTGTAGTATTAATGAAGGGCCTGTTGATAAGGCTTAGCTATGCATACTGCTGATCATCCTGTGTGAAACTGAGGTCTGCTGCATAAATTGACAGATTCTTGTGTTTTGATATTGAATACAGCACCAAGTAGAGGACTGGTGATAATGCCCGATGCATGTGCAAATCCTTTGACTCTATGTGTGTTGAAAGATGATGTATAGACAGCAGTGTTTTGAGTGTGTGATGTACAAGATGCTGGCTGATGTCCTGCTCTGAGAAAGTCTTTGCTGCCATTCCCTAAAATTGACTGCTTGTGGATCTCTCCATGGCTTGTGGGAATGGTGGTGACTAGTATTCCCCTTATAAATACTGTTTTTAGGAACGTTTGAGGATGTTTGTTGTGAAGGTAGCTGGCGCTCTAAATCTTTGAGCATCCCTGCAGCATTTGAAGAAAAGCTAGTGGTCTGAGGTTTATTTTGAATTGCTAGTAATTACTTTTCCTTGCAAGCATAACTGTGTGATATGCAGTATCAAATCATGTTGCTAGCTATGACCAGAACACTCAAAAACCTGAAGCTGCATTATCTTTCTTCCAGATCAATCTGAGAAGTGAAATCCCCAGGAAGTGCTCAAATGCATTGTTCAGTAGAGATCGATTCTGTTTTTTAATGGAGTTACCCACAAATGAGAGCCATGGCAACACCCTTGCTAGACTAAAGCATTGCCACCATTCTGAGGGTAAATTTGCCACAGTGGATGTCTCATCTTGTCCTCTCCCTGCACACCCTGGCAGGGCGTAACTCAGTTTGCAAGTCTTCGCTGCTGAAAATAAAAAGTACTTCAAATAATATGGAAATGTTGAAAGTCAGTGGGAGCTTTGCTGCTAGGCTTGCTGGGATCAGGATTTCACACCTGTATAAGAAAGAATGGCTAAAGGCCTGGTACTTTCCTAATTAGAGTAATATATTAATGAAGGGCAGCTGTGTCTGGCAATGGAGGTAGCTAAATCATGTTTGGAGGACGTACTGATGGCAAAAACTGATTTAGTTCATGTGTGAAAGTTTGTGCTGGGATGATGTTGAAGTAGCTGGGTGCATCATGATTGTGTAACGTCTGGAGGGTGATATGATTCCTTGGGGACTGGATGCCCTGCTGAGCTTCTTAGTGCTGTTAGACACTTTGAAGTGGAGATACAGATATGTGTTAAGTAGCAACTTTAACCAAAAGTTTGTAGAACTGTAGTTAGGCATTCAAAAAAAAACCCAACCCCAAATAGGCAGGGGTAGGAGGAATTAATCATGTTTACTTCTGTGTGTACCTGCTTATTTTTATCCCATAAACTAGTTTTGAAGCTCATACTGCTGTGTTTCCTGCTCTCCAGAGGGAAGGAGGCATCTGTGTTACTTAGCAGCTATCAAGACCCAAGCTTACACTTTTGGCTTTCAGTACATTCAAGACTGGATGCTTCCATGCATTAAAAACTGCTTGGAAAAGCATTAAGACCTTTTTTGCCCACCTCTAGGTAACTAGGCAAAAACCCCATTGTGTATTGGAGTGACTGAATTTACCTAGTCCTTCTTCCCAGTATAGAAAAGTGACCATGCCAAACATAGTCTTAGGTGGTGTTTGGCAGTTGTATGCAGTGGGAGGGGTCTAGCTGTAGGGAAGGAGATATTTGCATTTATGAAAATGAGCAGCTTCCTTTCTTGTCCATGTGTGATGGAGAGAATAGATCTACCATGTCACCTAGGAATGTCTTGTTTTCAGATCCCATGTGTGCGATTAGTGGTTTGGGCTCCAGTCAAAGCAGTAAATGTCATTGAGCTATCTAGCGAGAATGAGAAACATTTAAATATGTCTATCTCTTTTTTTATTCTAGGTTCTCATTGGAGTTGATATTCTAGTAGACTTCGGCTATGCAGACGATCAAGTGTGTAGTCGTGGGTGATGGTGCTGTTGGTAAAACCTGTCTCTTAATTTCTTACACAACAAATAAATTCCCGTCGGAATATGTACCAACGGTAAGTGTGTGGATGGCTCCAGTTATTCTTTGGGCATGATGGGATAAGGCAGCATGAGTTTCCTTATGAGTTTTACATAAAGTAGCCTTTATGGCGTGCATGCCTTAATAACTTGTTCTTACAGCCTGCTTTCCTGTTGGAGACTGACTAGTACATCATGGAAAAGTAATAATCAGTGTGTTTGGTACACTGCTGCTGCCTATCTTTTGCATTACCTGATAGTGCTGGGATGCCTTTCCTGCATTTGGTTGGTTCCTGCTGCCTGACTGCTTTGCAGAATCTGGACTTCTGTTTGTTGATGGCTACCAGCTGGATTCTGTGAACAAGATTACTTGCAGTTGTTAGGACTGCTGAGTGGAGAGCAAGCAGCAGGAACACCTGCTCTCCAGCTTGCTCTCTCAGTTCTTGCCACATCTTCATTTTTAGAGAAAGTACTATTTTATGTTGCTAGAATAGTCAGTGACTACAGTTAACATTTTCTGATGCTCATTTTCGCTTTGCAGCTCTGAAAGATCCAGAGGTCATGCAGTGAACTATGGAGTGTGGCTAGTTATTTCTCATGCTTAGCTGAAGTCATATTTGGATTTAGACTGCACAGTCTCATTCAAGTTGTACTTCCAAACATTTGCCAACTTTTGTGTAGTCCTTGACTATTTCTAAGTAAGCTTTTTGAGTTTTACAGGCTCAGTTTTCTGAGATACCGAATCCCCTGGTTTATCTAAAGATCATGTTAGGAGCAGTTTGCTGACTGCCTGTGAGGCATGTACATTATCTTTCTAATAGAAAAATGCTTTTCTTGTTCATATTGCATATTCAAGATCAACATACTGACACTGAGGTGGTTCAGTTTTTTTTAGTGAGGATGCTGAAAGAGACTTTGACATCTGGATGTTCTTTTTCCTGGTTTTTCTCTGTTAGGGACCTGAAAAGGCTGTCTTGTACCCATACAGAAATTGAAGAGTTTATTTAGGTAGCCCAAACAAAATTGGGAAATGCATTGCAAAGAGGTTGAATGCCTGTTGGTGAGAGTCAGTGATTTTTTTTTTTGTTATTATAAAGCAACTTAAAAGAACAGCTAGCTCCTCTGAGATGCCAGGTAGCTCTGCCTGATAGCTCTTTCAGAATGGCTACTTCTTTATAAAAATGTCCTCTCCTTGTGGCAAAGAAGTTGCAGTGAACTTCATTGCCTCTGTTTGAGGTATTGGCTTTGTATGCTGTCCCAAACATCTTCAACTTGCCAAATTTGAGGTTTGTTGAGAATAGGACAGGCTCCCACAGAACAAAAATATTGGTGTTTAGTTGTAGATCTGAAATGAAAGATGAAGGGACTCCCAAAGCTGAGAATATTCAGGTTGGATGCAGTGGCCACTGTTAGGAACCTGAGGGTTGTGCTGTAGGCATGGAGATGTAAGTTCATCTCATTGAGATCCTCTCTCTATGGACCGCTGGGGAAGAAGTTGCCATTCTTAAGTTTTTGAATGGTGTCAAGTATCCTTTTGTCATGCTTCTAGGACAACTACATCCTGTCTGAACCTGTAGAAATCTGCCCTACTTAAGCTATTCTTTATGGTCAAGACAAATTGAAAATGATCAGTGAGTTCAGGCAGTGGGTGTTTTTATACTTAGCCCAAGTGAATTGACCCTTAATTATGTTGAAAAATGTTATAATCTTAAAATGTGTATTTTGAAAGCTTGTGAGTTAGTCTGCTGTCCTGCAGATAGTAGTACTGTCTGTAAATCTCTGCTAACAAGCGAAGTGGAAAGAGCTATTGAAAGTAAGTTACTTGCCAGTAAAGTGTGTTCAAGGTGTGCTAAGGCTTCTTTACAGCACTGCTTAAAATTGTCCCATGTTTCTGGAATAGTATTTACCTCAGAACCTTATGGCTTGAGGAACTAGCTGTTCTGGGGATATCACAGCCCTATTCTTAATTCTGTGGATGGCCTAGAGGTGTATTTCATACTCTGGTAAGTAACCTCTGATACTCCAGCTAATACTTCTGGCAATAAATAGGCAAAGAAATATAATGGATAGCATTGTTCCCAAAATGAAAGCAGGCTGTCTGAGAGTTGACAAGTTTTAGTATTCCCAGAAAGTTTGTGGCTAAATAAGGACCACTTTTAGAGTAAAGTGGGTAGGACTCAAACTGCTTAACAAAACTGTTAAAGCAGGAAGAGAACCTGAAGATAAAGCTCTGCTTTTGAGAACCTGGTACTGGTGGTAGCTGAAGGCCAGTGTGCCGACAAGCGCTGGGAATCCAGCTGCAGCGGCTACTGCAAAGTGTTGAGAGGAAGGTGGCACCCTTCTTCCTTGAGTGTGTTCAGCAGTAACAGGGCACAACGCAATTGGTAAAGGTAGGGTGCTTTAGCACATCAGTAACAGTCTGGCTTCAAACTGAGCTGATCTGTGTGCGTGGGCACTGGAGTGGCTGGTGTAAACTGCCTGTGCTGTTGCTCTGCAGCTGTACTTGTGCAGCAGCGTGGCCAAAACATTGATGGAGAATGCACCAGTTCAGACTGATAGATTAGTTTCTTTGACTTGGCTCTGTGTTTTGCAGCTCTTTTTTGAGGATATTTCCCAGTGGGAGATGGGTTTCATACAGGCAGCATGTTTTTGACATCATTGCCATTCTCAAAAAAGGCAGTGAGGGGCATGCCTGTGGAAAGGCACTGGTGACAGTTGGGTAGTGGCAGATCAGGTGTGAGTCCTGTAACACGAAAGCTCATGCCACCTGCTGTAATGGGCTGCCTGGACTGGCAGGAATTGAAACTTCTTGTTGGTCTAATTCTTGCTCTGGTTTTTAGCCTGTTTGGCACAATTGAGGATGAAATTGTCTGTGGATTATGCTTAGACTGTAGTTGCCAGGTTTGTCTGAAGGCTAACCTTGTAAGCCTGGCCTCCTTAGGGCTGAACCCCAGACTGTTTCAATAGTGACTGTGCCTTAAAAAAAAAAAATATCTGTTTTGCAGATAGGGAGATTAAAAAGAAAACAAACAAACAGAAACCCCACCAAAAACATGATGAGGGCAGAATGCATGCTAATCCCCCTGAAGGGCAGCTACAAGGAGTTTTATCAACCCCCTGTCCCCTGGGCAAAAATGAGGGGATATCTTTGGGGGGGATTAAGCTGCTGACCATCTTCTGACATCTGAAAAAAACAAATTCTCTGGCCTTAAGTGTGGAGCATACCAGTTTCTTGTTCTGTACACAGCAATAGATGAGTTGTCAGCCTGACTTGGCCTTCGGAGTCTTGAAGTAGTAGTTGTGGCATATCGAATATGCTCTGTGAAATGCCTTCAACCCTCCTCCAGCCTGGAGGTCTTACTTTTAGCTGGACACTTTCTGGGGTGTTCAGTAAGGCAAAACTTAGTGCAGTGTGTAAAGAATTGGGCTGCAGGTGATGGAGATGAGTGTTGGAATCTCTCACAGTACTTCAAAATCTTGAATGCTAATCCAAAATAGTATGAGAGGTGGGCTTCTGCTTCTAGCTGATTGTTCCTGGGGATATGCAGCATGTTGTGGCCATAGCTGCTTTCTCAGTCACTGTGAGTTGTGATAAGTTGGGGGGGGGGGGGGGGGGGGGGGA
>NW_010527832.1:16530-19008 GCF_000687285.1 Phaethon lepturus
GTGTCAGGTATTGCTTTAACCAGGACAGTCAGGTGCAAAGGAGACAGGTCTCAACTCTTGGGTGTTCAGCTTTGAAGTGCTGTCTCGCTGGTGTTATCTCAATTTTTAGTGGGATTTTTTCAAGGACCTAAGCTCTTAATAAAGCCCTATTAATAGATGCATGTGACTGCTTATTTCTCCATGTCCCTCCCTCCTCACATGAAAAGCTTTTGAGATGACTGTTAGCCTCTTTAATGTTGTGGTTTATTTCAGCTGCGGGAGCTGCTCAGACTTCAGTTTTTGTGTTGAAGCAGGGCTTTCCTATCCTTATTCAGAGATCTCAGCTGTCTCTGAGTAACCTTGCAGCACAGTATGCAGGGACAGGTTGGTTGTTTTTTATTGTGGGAAGGATTTTTTGCCAAAGGTACTTTCTGAAATACTGTCTGTTGAGGTTCTGAAGATAAAATGATTATTGAAATTAAGGATACTGACCTCAGACAGTATACTCCTTACTGCTGAGTATGTGGGCGTTGAAGGAGAAGGCTTTGGGTAGGTCCTCATGCTCAGTTGTATTGTAAACAAGTTACTGGGTAAAGCATTTGGTAGTGTTAGCTTTTGATCTGTGTTGCGGGTCTGCCCTTGAGGACAGGATTGTTGTGCCAGATGCTGTACAAAGACAACATAATTTGGTCTTCTGGAGTTAGGTTCTCCATTTAGATTGAGAGTAAATTTGACACAGACTGATTTTGACCAACTATATTGCTTCCTCCAAAGATGGAGGATAAATTCCTGTTGAAAAGATGGATTCTGTATTGAATTTCCTAAATGTTCAGAAAGATGAGCTTCAGAGAACTCGGGTCCTGTGAGAAGCTCCATAGCTCTGTGCCCTGAAGGGCAGGGCTGAAACCTATCAGTTCTGTCTTTGTGGGGACATGTTTACTGTGTCAGACCAAGTGTAAAGGTTGACATTTCTGTGGCAATGTGGGAAACCTCTTTGCAATTACAGGCAAGAGCTGTTGCAGGTGTTTTGCTCAGTGGCTTTTACCCTGTTATATGCAGTGGTATACCTAGTGTGCCTTTGCTTTAGATACCTCATAGAAACAGCTCGTGCATCCCTATTTGGAATTGAATTTTTCTTTTAACAGCCTGAATGGTAATAGCACTGTAAACCTAATGGCTTCTGTTATCCTGTGCAGATGACTAGTACAAATTGGAGGTGGTCTGGCAAGGTGAGTAGGATGATGGTTTGAAAGATGGCTTATTCCCATCCTCTTAAATGTATTTCTCTTTTCTTACCAGGTTTTTGATAACTATGCTGTAACAGTGATGATTGGAGGAGAGCCTTATACCCTAGGCCTCTTTGATACTGCAGGTGAGAAAATCAAGTGCTTGTGTCATTGTAACTGCCCAAGATTTAGTGGAGGAGATGTTGAGCATGCAGTCACATAGTTCTTTTTTTCTGTGAAGAGGGAAAAAAATCTTTCTTGATTCTTCATTACTGACCTGTGGGGAGTTGCTCAGTTGAGTTCATTAAAAAAAAAAACAGCCAAACAAAACCCAAACAACAACAACAACAAAAAAAACCCAAGAAAACCTTCCACTTCTTTTACAGCTGTTTTATTTTGTGGCACCAGATGACAACTTTAAGTCTTTCACCTCCAATCTAGGTGATACCTGAAAGATAAAGGGTTTCCATGCTTTTAAACAAAACTGAAGGAGAAGAGTGTGTTGAATAAAACATGTGGATTGTATGTGGTTTTTGTTTAGTAAATTGCCTATTTCTTGACCAAATATCAAGACCAAATGATTAATATCAGAACATCTTAGATGTGCATGAGGCACGTCTCTGCATCCTTAACCTGGATGAAATCAGGATGTTGTGTGGAGTTTCATAAGCCCTCTCGCTGTGTGCTTTCTTAAATTAGAAATAAACCTGCAGGCTTCTTTGTTCGTGGTTATTAGACTCTCTGTTTCTTGATGGAGAAATGTACAGTGATTAAACAGCTACACACACTGCTTTGCACATGTGAATATTTAGCAAAAAAGGGTAGAAGCTAATTCAACTGTTAGTTACCCAGTCCCCCACCTGTAATAATACCAAAGTGGTATGGCAGCATCTCGTATTGTAAACTATCTTCAAGAGAATCCTTCCAGAGAGTTTAGTTGATAAGATGCTACCTAAAATTGTCTCGATAGAACTTAATCTGCCTGTTTTCAGCTGTAATCTTATAGATGCATCATTAGTGTCATATTTGATTAATGAAATGATTTTACTATAGCTTCAATTAGCTCTTCACATTCTTCTCCCAAATGTGATTTGTGTGTTACTTATTGCAAACACCTTAGTTCTTGGGTAAGGGGTTAAGTAGGGGAGAGGCTTCTTCCTGACACACATTGCATAGGCTGGTGTAGGGACCAGTACTTAGGTCTCAACTATAGCATTCTGATACCTGCATGGGTGGAAGCTGTGTTAGGTCCTTCTCTGCCTGTTTTCCTGCT
>NW_010527832.1:19039-19972 GCF_000687285.1 Phaethon lepturus
GACCTCTGGAAACTGCCGAGTGTGTAGATATGTATATCCATGTACTGTCTATCAACGTGAGTGCAGTGACCCATCTACTAATTCTGAAAACTTGTCAAGTGGCTTTAGTGCATGTAGGTAATTCTATGCACTTGTGAATAAAAAGGCTTTCCTTTTCGAGCTGGACTTCTAAGTGGGAGACTTTTGTTCTTTAAAGGTCACCTGCCTTTTGCTAAATAGTAGCCAGCACAAGTTACAGAACTTAACAATGGGTAAACCCCCTATTATTAACTGTCAAATTGAAGAAAAAAAGAAAAAAAAAATCTTGAACTTGTGCTATGAAGACAAAGCTTTTTGGAGTAGTCTGTTGATTGCAACAAGATATTTTGGTTAGTGGTTTGCTACTCTGTGTCCAGCCAAGTATGACAGAGGTCTAACAGCTTGTTACAGCTGTCTTCAAACTGTAGATCTTCCTCTACTGAGATGTCCCAGGTGTTTAGCCATCTCCTTCAAGATCTCAAAAGTCTTTGTCCTGTGTGATAGGTGTGAGAGCATCCATTGAAATCTGAGGCATCTTGAAAAAGTCTTTCTGATTTGGTTGCCAACAAGTACAGCAGCTCCTTTAGTGCCAGGTTTGTTTTCTAAAAACAGCGCTATTGAATTGAGCAGGAGAAGCTTAAGAATGAGCTCAGGCAGAGCCAGGCTGGTGAGTCAGTGTTAATGATGCCCTTGCAGGGACTGCCTGCTCTCTTACGGACCCAAAGGGGAGAGCCTGGCTTCCTCTGAAGCACAGCCTGCCCTGGGACTTTGGTGCGTTTTTAGGGGTATGCTGCTTGACAACCTGAACGCACTCACCTCCAACATTCTCCTCTTACTGCTTGGAGGACACTTCCCTAAGTGTTTGCAAGCATAAGTCAGAATGTTCTAGTGAACAAAACTGCCTTTTTTTTTTCC